>NC_081766.1:10548107-10792494 GCF_963082965.1 Carassius carassius
GCCTAAAGTTATATAATTACCCATCCCAGATATTTACAGGACTCACCTCTGTCCAGCAGTTGTGAAATGGATCGTAGGCTTCAACACTGCTCAATCTCTGGGTTCCATCAAAACCACCCAAAACATAGACTTTTCCTCCAGCTACTGCCATCTTGTGTCTCCAGCGGCCTGTGTTGAGATACTCTATCTGGATCCATTTGTTTAGTGATGCATTATACTTCCACACCTCCTGCAGTGTTTCCTTGCCACCTGTTTTAAGTGTAAATCGGTTTTACAAATTTCTTCTTTGATCTTACACATCAGTGTCCATGCAAATAAACATACTACATAGGTAGTGTCACTTTACAGTTATATCTTATACTTTTTTTATTTTATTGTTGGAATCTCTTCCAAAAATATTTTTTTCTCCAGACAAGGTCAATTTTTATTTTCAAATACAGATCTTGAAAACAGTGTTCGAATTGTGTCAAAGCTCTTGGGGGGGTCCCCCCTCCCACCCAAAAAAAACAAAAAACAAAAAAAACTAATAATATATATTTGTATTTATTTATTTAATATAATAATATAATTTAATTTACTTTACTTGTGAATTTAATTTACTTTGTGCGTTTCAGAACATGTTTTTGCAGCTGAGCATTTACTATATGTAAAATTAAATAAACATCTATATACTTTGAACAGTGCACATGTATGCATTTTATTTCATAAAAAAAATCTTGAATGTAGTTACATAACCCTTTCATATTTTCTATCGGAAGTTGTCATAGTTGGGAAAACTTCTATAGTGGTGAATGAGAGACTACATTAAATATATGTTTTGTCACAATAGTGTTTCTAAAAGAGGGAAAAAACAGCAAGAATTTGATACGATTACGATGCTGATGACCATTAATCAATTTCGATCTTTTGATTTACTATCAATTCACATGAATAGGCCTACTGTACTTACTTTTCTTGGGTTAAATTCAAAATTTTCTTGCATTAATATGCCTCTTTGCATTGAATTTAAAACAATTTTCTCCATTTAACCTTAAATACTACACTAATTGTATTAGGCTATACATAATAATGGAAAATAGGATACAATTCATAAAAAAAAAACGGTTGATCTGCATGTTTGTCTTCGGCGTAATAATCAATGCATGTGTGTCTCACGCACAATTTGTGAGAGTTAGCAACACTGCTTTGTCATCGTTGACACAAAAAAAGCCTTCACCTGATGAAGATGTTCATTAGTAATAATGTCCTTAATTAAATTAAGCAGCTTGCAATTTGAGCAGTTAGGCCCTGTGTCCACCAAAGCGTTTTTAGGCAGCTGAAAAAGCCAGGCGCTCTGCTGAAAACGCCCACCTGTGAGCGCTTGAGAGCACTTTTTGTGGGCTGCGTTTTTTTCAGTTGAGATAGGTCAGTGGTTGAGACACGTTGGTTGCTATGATACAGAATAACCGCTAAACTGTTACTTGTATCTGATTTGGTAAATAATTTTTTTTCTGACTTAAATCAAATGCTCTGGATGCTCAGAAACCAGCAATATTAATTTATATTCCATTTTTCTCGTTGTTGCGCTTGTTGACACGTCGATGTAACAAATAACAGTTGTGACAGTTGATTGTTGTGTAATTTGGCCCGCCCCTCCTGCACTCTGATTGGTCAGCTGACTAGAAAGTGACAGTGATGAGCGCAGCGTTTTATCCAAAGTTGAACATTCTTCAACTCTCGGCGCGAGAAAAAAAAAAGCTAATTGAGAACAACTGAAAAAATACACTAGCTGCGGGGAAATACTCTTTGGTGGACACGCGGCCCTTAAAGGGTTAGCTCACCCAGATAGCAAAATTATTTAATTAATAACTTACCCTCATGTTGTTCCAAACCCGTAATACCTCCGTTTATCTTTGGAACACAGTTTAAGATATTTTAGATTTAGTCCGAGTCGAGAGCTCTCAGTCCCTCCATTGAAGCTGTGTGTACAGTATACTGTCCATGTCCAGAAAGGTAAGAAAAACATAATCAAAGTAGTCCATGTGACATCAGTTAGAATTTTTTGAAGCATCGAAAATACATTTTGGTCCTTTATTCAGCATTGTCTTCTCTTCCGTGTCTGTTGTGTGAGTCTGTCTGTTGTGTACACTGACTGACAGAGAGAACTGAAGATGAACACCAAGCAGAGCGAACCGTTTAAAACAATTCAGTTCGATTTGGTGAACTGAATGATTCGTTCGCGAACCGGATATCCAGACTGCTTTGTTTTGAACTCTCTCACACAACAGACACGGAAGAGAAGACAATGCTGAATAAAGTCTGCGTTTTTGTTATTTTTGGACCAAAATGTATTTTCGGTGCTTCAAAAAAGTCTAACTGACCCTCTGATGTCACATGGACTACTTTGATGATGTTTTACTTACCTTACGCACTATGTCAAATAAGGTCCCCTGGGCCTTATGGGCTCCCTTGATGCTTATGGGTTGATCCCGGACCCCCCCAGCCCCCCCTCAATTCGAACACTGCTTGAAAACACAATTTAACAACCGATAGCAATCTAGCCAGTCAAGCTTTGAGATGAACAGACAGACAACTATTCCATGCACATACTCCATACTGCACAACACTCTGTAATACAGATTGAAGAAACAACAGCAAGATCTGCTTATTTGCTCCAAATAACCTCACTTTCCTAAGAAAATAGATGTGTTTTTGTACAACAAAGACATGTGCACACCATGATAAAGCAGTCTTTACATAGACACTCAAACATTTATAGGAAGACACTTGCTCAATCTGTATATTATGTATGGTTACTTGTTTTTGATACCTATTCTGAGAGAACAAAAAGTATTTCCTTTGTCTTCTTTTCATTTATAATAAGTGCATTCCTCAGTGTGATGTACTGTGATGTATCTCAGTGTGATGTACTGATACTCACCCGATATGTAGACTTCGTTTCTGAAGGTGACACATGAAAACTCCACCCACTTCTTATTTTCATTCTCAGATTCCATCTCTGTGTTTGGTAGTTTTGCCACCTCTAAGCGGCTCCTGCGTAGTGGATCCAGACAGGTCACCTCAGATACAAATTTCTCGTCATTTGTGCATCCTCCAATAATCATAAAAACCTCAGACTGGAACTGCTGCACTCTTGGTTTGGTGCGCTCCGATATCACCTAGAAACCAAGAGGATTTAAAGGTATAGTTCACCCAAAAATGAAAATTCCTCGTTCCAAACATGTATAAATTGTTTGTTCGGTTGAATACAAAAGACACTATTTTGAAGAATGTTTGTATCCAAACAGTTGGCGCTAACAACTGACTTCTACAGTATGAAAAAAAAATAATAATACAAATTCTATGGAAGTCAGTGGCTACCTTCAACTCTCTGGTCACCAACATCTCACAATTCAGATTTGTGAGAAATTAACTCAGAATTGTGAGATAAACGCATGATTGTTAGATAAGTCGCAATCACCTTTTAATTTTAATTTAACTGCATAGTTTGTGCCCTAATATTATTAATAATGATAATAGAATTATTACATATATTTGCAATATTTCAAGTAAGAAGGTTCCCTGTATAATTTACAGAATTCACTATAGTGGCAAAGTGAGCAAAGTGGACATTATGATTTAATACACTTCCTCCAAAATGAAAGCTTGCCATGTCTTTATGACTCAAAGTCATAATTCCCAAGCTTGGATTTCACTTCCTGTATTTGAATCTTGTGACCACTTCTACATGACATTAAGCATTTAGAAAGGTCACATTTGTAAAACTGACCTCTTTTCCTGAGAGGTGATAAAGCCGGGCCTCCTGCAGCAGTGGGAACACCTCGGCACACTGGCGGATCAGAGGCTCTCCTTCCACCCTTTCTACAAAGTACCATGGGTCCAACAAGGGCAGCCTTACATGTGTGAGGACACGGGACAGCTGAGCTAATCTTTCATCCTGTTGGGCCCTCACCCAACGTGTAACCACATCAAACACCTGCTCCTCTGCTGTTACCCCCAAGTCATCATGCTGGAGCAGACTGACCAACACATCTGCTGGAAGCTCCAGGATCTCATCATGGTCCGCTACTTGAGAGAAGTTTTGGATAATGTAGGTGTAGACTTGGGCTTTCAAAGACTCCAATGAGTGCACATCAGCTAGGAGCAGGATTCCCACACAGTTGTCTGGGTGAAGGACGTCTGCTAAGTAACTGGTACAGGCGTCCACAATATGCGGAAACTGCAAGCAAAAATTAGATTTGAGGTCATTACAGAGCATCAAATTATTGTTTCACATTTAGGGACACTACCATTAAACACATTTTGAGTCAGTAAGATTTCTTTTTTTAAAGAAATTAATACTTTCATTCAGCAAGAATGCATTAAATTGATCAAAAGTGACGTAAAAGTGATCAAAAGTGAGTAAAGACTTCGCAATCCTGAAAAAATGGAGTTGGTTTAAACAAAAATATTAAGCAGCATAACGGTTTTTAACATTGATAATAATAAGAAATGTTTTTGAGCACCAAATCAGCATATTAAAATAGTTTCTGAAGGATTATGCAACACTGGAGCATTGACTGCTTAAAATTCATCTTCCAATCTCAAGAATAAATTAAACATTTTTTTTTTACTGTATTTGAAAAGATATTAAAATAGATAAGTCATATTCAATCGTAATAATATTTTACAATATTACAGCTTTTACTGTAATTTAGGAAATAAATCAGCTTTGGTGAGCATAAGATACTGCCGCTTGAAAACTTTTAATAAAAAACTTTTAAGCAGTAGTGTTCTTAAACAGAATATGTAAAGCACTTTGTAAAAATTGTTTTGAAAGGTGCTGTACAGATAAAACATTACTTATCATGCCAATTTCATTCTTAATGGTCTGAAATAGCGTGAAAACAGATTTGGCCTTGGCAGAAATTCATTATTTTACTTAAGAGTTTATGATTTTATATGTAAGCTACATCAACTATATTTAGCAAACATATGACTCCACCCAGCTACAGTACCTAAACACAGATGTGACTACTAAAACTGACGGTAATGGAAAATCTAATATACAGTTTCACTTCCATGTTATGTTTGGTACTTTTGAGGTGGTTTGGATGCCTTCACCTCCAAGTAAAAAAACAAAAACATAAAATACCACAAATGTGGCACTGGGGAAGTAAAAAGACATTTGTACCTTGCAAAAACATACTGGTAGACATTTGAAAAATGGCCATGCTTGACAGAAACCGTTACATAGGCTTATCCACCATAAAAATTGTTTGATAAAAAGCTGTCATAGTACAAACCTGAAATAGGCTGGCTGCCTCAAGCATTCTCTGAACATTGTCCTTGGTTATGATGACTTTGCTGGTGTAAGTGTATTCTAACAGGATTCTCATGGTGTCAGCATCAATGCCTTTAATATTTATGTTTTCTTCATGTTTTTCTCTCAAATCATTACAAAACATTGCTCTGTAAAATACACATTTGTGAAAATTCTATTTGTTTGCAGATTTAAAAATATACATTTAAAGAAGAAACACTGCTCTTAAAATTGATAAAAAATGTTTTAAATGAATGTTACATGAAACAAGCAAACTCGTTTCTCTGTATATCAAATGATCTGGATGCGCTACTGGCTAACCTGAAATAATGACTGGCTGCAGCGAGGACCACTCGATGGCACTGGAAGCTCTGACCCTGAACGATGAGGGTCACGTCAATCAAGCTGTCTTCCAGCCGGAGACTTTGCAGTCCATCCTGCAAATAACCAGCAAACACGGAGTCTTCAAACACAACCTGACCATCCAGTCGGTTCTCCTGCATCGAGCTCTCCAGCATGCTCAGACCACCTGCTGAAGCATCGCTCTTGGCAGATGAAGGGCACTCAGAGTTATTCTCTAAAGTGTCAGCCATGATCTGGAGTCCCAAAAAGTTACAGGTTTCACCTCTGAATGAAGTTTAACACCATGTGATGTCTAGATATTGACGAAACACTAGAGCCAAAAAACTGAACTGTGCGGTCCTAACATTTAAGCTTCCTGTTTTCATAACGGACTACAAAGAGGAAGTGCTGACGCCTCTAAAATTCTGCTCCGCAACTTCTCAAGTCGTCTTCATTCTGCCCGTTTCTCTGGGCTATCTGCAAACTTGTGCATTTAAGGCAACTGTTCAAGGGGAAATGTATCATACATCACAGCTTCCTTAAAATGAAAGAAAGAAATGTCTTAAACCTTGTGGAAAAAAAAATCTTAAAATAAAAAGAACGAAAGGACATCCTTTCTTGTAGAGAGATTATAAAACACAAAATTCTGACCAAATATGATCCACAGCAGTATTAACATGAATTTAATTTAGATTTCATCAAGTACTGTAATCAGTGTGACAACTATATATTTTAAGAGTCACGACAGAATAATGCAAGCTCTAGAAATGTACCAGTCGATATCACAGGTTCAATCATCTTTGCTCCAAGTCTGTTTTAATAATAATTTACAAAGGATAGATTTTATGATGGTTTCATCATTAAAAACTTTGTATCTCATAGGAAACGAGCAGAAAAAAGACAGGAAGTGTATTTACTCAGTTGGAACGTCTGAAAATGTTTTTCATTGAAATGTGTTAAAAAACAGTTAGATTTAACATACAAAGAATATAGCAAATTATTCCAATTATTCCGACAACCTCTGGAGATGCATTAAGGTCTGACATAAAATATAAAATACTGTATACATGCACATAAATACAAAACTTGTAAAAATGTCCTGATTCCTGCCCCCCCACCCCCATTTCTGCACGCTAATCAAAATACATAATATACAAAACGATTGAATAAACTTTAGGTTTTGCAATAAAAATTTAAAAACAGAAATGGTTCATAGAATTTTTTATACAGCAAAATCGTTCCATTTTGTTGAGACAAGTGAAGGCAAATAGGTAGTAGGCACAGGTGAAAGGTCATTAAGAAAGGATGAGGCAGTTTAAGTATTAGAATACTTCTCTTGATGGTAAAAAAGGGAAAAGGTACTTTGTTAGGCCAGAGTTCAACAATACTCAAAATGAATTAAAATACAAGAGAAATTTGAAATGTTCAGGTACACAATGACCAATGCAATGGTGTCTGAACAGTTTACATTAAACAAATACAATGAGAAACATCAGTAGAAAACAAGAGAGGTCTACAGTCATTGGCTCCTCTGGGTTTTGTAGCCCCTTAAGGCACATTAAAAGAGAGTTTGGTGTGAGGAGGCAAGACATGGTGATTGTGCAAGTTAGTCGCCCGGGTGGAGATGAAAAGGGTCCTTAGGGCTGAATAGCAAAGGTCCTTCACGGGACTAGAAGGGGGACTCTGCTGGAGTGATAGAGATTTTCACAGGAATCGGTTGCGAGAAGGAATTTGGGCATTGGCTAACGGTTACTCTTCATTGCCTCCTTGGAAGCAAGTATAAGAGGAGTGAGGCTGGAGAGAGGCTTCGCCAGCTTGAGGAAAGGATGCTGCAAGAGACGGAAGGACATTAGCACATTTTCCAGAAAATCGCCTAGTCATCAATAGCTCCACAGTCTATTCCAGGGGTTCCCAAACCCTTTTTGTCAGCCAAACCCCTTAGATTTCTTTATGTACTTGAAGTACCCCCTGAGAAATTAAGTTCATATTCCAATCATTTAAAAACATATCCACATAATCACGGTTCTCTGATGATGGTTCATTTCAATGCATTTTACTAATGACTTAAAAATGAATTACTTTTTAACTATAAAAATTGAGGCAGAAATATATTACGATTTTAAATTACAACTGTACTTCAATGTAAATAAAACCCTAATATTTGATCATTATAAAAATATTTAATTTACACCACAAGTTTCAACTACTACTACTATGTTTCTGAAATTCACTTTCAAATGAATACTGGTGAAATGCTGTAAACTTTGTGAAATCAAATAAAGAGCACAAATGCACTCATCCAAATAGTGATTATCTTTTTATTTTGATTCATTTTGCAGCCCAATTTTTATCCATTTTAAATTTACATTCAATTGGATTAATTCTTAGCTTATCATCACATCACAAACCTATTGCCAATTCCCTCCCAAACCCCCGTTTGATAAACTGACAAAAATCATATGTCGAGACATTTTGGAATTTAGTGTTGCTCCTTACCTGCAAGAGTTCTTTTCCTCCACCTCTCTTCTCCACATCCATCTCGAGGCAGCGGTTTAGGAAGTCTCTAAAAATGGGTGACAGTTTCTCCGGGTTCTGCAGCTCTGGGGTGCCATTAGTAGCGATGAGGTACAGCGCCTGGAGATGATCATTAAGCATTAATGTCATAAATCTTTTCTTTAAAGTTAAACTGATCACTTGAGCTACCGTCATTAATTACAAAAAGACTTCCTAAATGAATCGGTATCAGACAAGAAAGGCTCACCCTCAGAGGGTTTTCATTGAGATAAGGAGGTTCGCCTTCTACCATCTCAATGGCCATGATACCCAGGGACCATATGTCCACTTTGGGCCCATATGCTTTCCGTGTGACCACCTCAGGGGCCATCCAGTAGGGTGTTCCTACCATGGTGCTTCTCTTACTTTGCTCAGGTGTGATTTGAGCACAGAACCCAAAATCAGCTGAAAAGAGGAGAGCAAACAATTAAAACAAACTGTTCTGACATAATGAAGCCAGGTCTTGGCAGTGAGATTGTGGACTCACTTAGTTTGACAGATCCATCCATTCCTAATAGAACATTGTCACTTTTGATGTCTCGATGAATGACCTGGTTTGAATGCAGGAACTCTAGAGCTTGTAAACACTGTGGAGGAAACAGACCACAATGTTCAGTTGGTGATGGGAAAAACTAACAGTTCAGGGCTCACAACTATGCCAGAAATACTGTACCTCTCTGCAGACAGCAGCTATTTGTGCTTCATCCATGCAGGTTTCTGTAACCACATCCGTCAGAGAGCCTCCCGCAAGGTACTCCATTACCACAAAGAGCTCATCTCCTACCAAGAAGCTGCACACACACAAAAGGTAGATGTTGTTACAGTAGTTGACTGGAAACATATTATGGGCCATAATGCACAAATTAACATCACTTGAGCCATGTTTCAATAGCTTTAAGGAAAGTAACTACCTGTCTAAGAAGTTGACAATGTTTGGGTTCTTCATCTCCTTCATCACCAGGATCTCATTGATGATCAGCTCCTTCTTGGGCTGCTTCTGTAGGTTAATCTGCTTGATGGCAACCTATGGAAACACATCACCGTCAGTTAGCTTGGCCTGTGTCAAAAAACTGAGAAAGGCCAAAATGAAACTCAAACAAATAAATTATGGTGGTCCATTTAATGTTAATGTAGTATGATTTATTATATTAAATACACCACCATTCAAAAGTTTGGGGCCTGTATAAGAAAAAAAAAAAAGTCTCTAATGCTCACCGAGGTTGAATTTATTTGATCAAAAATACAATAATAACGTTTTGATTGAAGTTGATTGTTTGCACTTTTTCCAAGTTGTGCCGATTTAAACATTCAAGCGTTTCAAAACATTTGCCTGCACTCCGAGCTAGCGCGGTGGTTTCTGCTTGGTTTCATTCAAAGCGCACACAGAGAGCCACATTTCAGACAATGCCCGTACACAGAATTGTATACATATCCTAAAGATTTGTTAAAGACGAGATGGCAGAAAGCGCATAATGTTTGTTTTCTTTATTTTATAAAAGCACAACGTTTTGTTGATATTGTGAGTGCACACAAATAAAAGTAGACCCTTTGCAGTAACAAATTATTACCCATACATTTATGAACAAAAATGACGGCGTATCTAAAATATGTAAGTTATCGTGCTGGCACATCCATGTCTTGCAAAGGGTCTCTGCACAAACTATTGAATATAGCGCACATTTATCTGGATCTCATGTTTAAACATTGTTATATGCTTGAACTGTTTTATATCTATAGATTTTATTTTAGGCAAGTCATGATGATTTGAAAAGGCTAAATTGATCAAACATACAGTAGACTCACTGTAGCTGGCCGCTTGAAAAAAAATTATATTTAAATGGACAAATAATGCTGATAATGTTTTTCTAAGTTAACTAACTTAAATAATAAAACTAAATTGAAGTTTTAAAACTAACATTTCAATTCCACAAAGAAAAATGCAGCATTTTGAACACATTTTATTTATAATATGTCTAAAATATAATTTTGTAAAAAATTAATAAATAAATTGTAAGAAAATGGTATTGTGTAATATGTATCGTGAATTCTATTGCATCGTAAGTTCAGAAAATCATTACATCCCTATATGCTACTAGTTTTTGCTGGTCATGCGGATTTGTCCACAGTAAAGTTCAGCATGTCTTTTTTTATTCAGGCTTGTTAAATTCATTTTGGGTTTCCAAAACCTGAAGAATCTCTGCCTGAAGAGCTACCAGGGATTTAGAAATTTTGCGTGCCCTTCTTCAACCCATATGTAAATTCAATTATGTAGTTTTATTTAAGGACTTTTCTCAGGAAACGGGATTCAAATTTGAATAGAGAAAATTAAGAATTGAATAGAGAAAATACCTCTTGGCCAGTAGCAACGTCAATGGCTGTGTACACCGTACCAGACGCACTGTAAAGAGACAACATTCAATTGAAGCAACCTTAGAAAACAGTTTAGTTTATAAATTCAGCTACTGGTTAACTGGTTTTGTGATACAGACGGACATATTGAAAGTAAAACTTCCAAACCAGCTACAAATCATTGAATATATTTACCCTTGTCCGATTTTTTCATATCTTGTGTATTTTTTCTTGGGGTCTCCAATACTGACAATAGTTCCTGAGATCAATCACAACAACACGGTTAGAAATCGGTCATATAAAATCATGCTGCAGTGCATATAATAACATTATTGTTAAAGTGAGCATCTCTAATGTTTAGTAATCACCAAAGACATACTAAGTTTTTCCATAATCTCCTCATCTGTCATCTTGCCCTTGGCCTTGCCCTTCTGTTTATCTGCAGCTTTACAACCATCTGTCTCTGAAATGGCAGCAGGTGCTGGAATGGGATCGATGACAGAGCGAGTGTATACCTATCCAGACAACAAAGACACCAACAATAAGAAACTCCCTCAAGAACCATAAAGTAAAAAAAAAAAAGCAATAATGCCTTTTTGATATGACAAATATGACAAGAAACGTTCCCTCACAGATATGGTATGTTGAGGACGTGGTGCTACAACAGGAGGTGGGGCTTCATCATCGTCATCATCATCATCCTTGACTGGTGATTGCTCTGAGCCTTTTTTTGCTGGTGGTGCATCTTTATCTGAAATCAAGAGAATGAACATAGACATTAAAGGATAAATACAAATAGAGTCAGACCGGTGGTATGTTTATGTGTTCATTTACCTGTAAAGCTGAGGTATTTCTGCCTGCTGTTGCCTGTGGAATCGTAGAATTTGAGCACATCCAGGACAGCCTGAGGGTTTTTCTTCTGCTCAGATTTCGTGATGTTGGAGGTCTGCAGCAGCCGAGCCCACTGCTCTGGCATGCCCTGAGACAGAGAAATGAGAAAGATCTCAGCAAATTAAATCAGTGCACTATGACAGACAGGAGACAAATGGTCACAGAATTCAATCTAGGCAATTGAATTGGCAATTCTTTCCAGCATTTGATGGATCAGGAGAGATCGGGACAGCATGGGTAAATAGCAACAAAAGGAATTAGGAAAGTACGTCTCACTCACAGTGAACTCCCCCGTGACAGAATCGAAGCCCACATGTATGGTGTGCTCAAAGTCTGAAGGGCTTGAAATCTCTGGACGCTCCTTATCCTTGTCTTTTTTTCTTCCTTCAACAGAAAGAATGGTTGTGGTTACATGCTTCCGGTCACTGGCAAAATGACAGATTCCAGTGGATAATTTTACAATCAATGATCCCAAGTCTGAGATGAGCCTCTGTGTCCAAAATGTGATCAATTACAGAGTACCATAAGGTCAATTAAAGCAACATGTTGAGTTCAATACAAGTTGAGCCTTATTGTCGCCATTTGCGGCATTGATTATCATAGAAAATATCAAGTCAATATTTAAATTAATCAATCACAAACAAATACATTCAACAAATTAGCTGAGCCTGAATAACCTGGGTATTCTGGTCTTACCTTTCTCTGCTGAGAATATGGATATGATCTTGTTGCGCGGTTTGTCCCTCTTCTCCTCTGGGACGGAGGGCAGGGGTTTAGAACTGGGGTTTGTTGACATACTGTCCTTGATGCCGATGCTAAAGTTGCTGCTCATTCTGACTGGGGGGGCAGGGGGTTTGTCCTCCAGCTCTCCGTTCTCAGACATGACAGGGAAACACACTCAGAGGGGTAATGGGGTTTCAGAGATCAACCTGAAGAGGGCAGCAGAGAAACACGCATCTTAGCTGATAAATGAATTACTGCACTAAAAAGACAATTAGGATACAACCAATGAAGAGAATGACAGATAACAGGCCATTTTGGCAGAAGACTTTAACAGGGAATATAAGATTCATCACTGGCAAAATAAAAGCAAAATAAACAAACCAGCCAAGGTTGTTCATTCATTAATGTGCTGCTTTAAATGCCCAGAAAACAATGTGACTATATCAGTAAAATCTCAGAGGAACAATTTCAGAATTGTATTGTATAGACCTTTTATGAGAGCTTTCAAACTACCACAACAGCCACACCAAGAGTCTGCTAAGACAGTGCAAAGCTAACTAACCCCTAGCCAACAGCTGCTACTGTGCTACAAAAGCAGCCAGTCAACAAGACAGCAGCATGGACAGAGAGACTCTGTCTCATGTTCTGCTAGCTGCCAACAATGTCCACCCCTATGTGAAAGCAACTGAAACTTTTTGGAGTACGCACTGCCACTGCCATTCATCTGTAACAGAGAGCTGTCAGTTACCCTAGCATTGCTATCCTCTGAGAGTAACAGCTCTAGCAGGTCATCAATTCAACTGAAAGTGTTGAGGTTTTCAGGTCAGAATGCAAGTCTGCACAATAAAATGCCTTGCTAAGGATAGCTGGGTGACATAAGCACACCTAAACCTAGTGAGCTTTGCTACCTTGCTGTCTAGTGGCTTACTTAACAAAAATAGAATCTCTTAAGTAACTGATTTGTTGCACTCTACATAGACCGCATGAACATATCTCCTAAAACATTTAAGAAACTTGACATAAAAATACAGGGCACAAGGAAAAATTTATACTTTTTAGTTCTTTTTTTTCCATTTTGGCTGAGATAGTTTTAAAGGGCCAAATGATTCTTCAATGTGTTATGAACACACAGAGCGAACAGGTAAACATGTCAGCAGTGTGAACTGGACAAAATGATGACAGAATAACAACATCCAAGTTTAGCTAAAATAGTTTAGCAGAAATATTGAGAGGCAGAAGAAACTGCTGAAGAAACTTGGTTTATAACCCATTAACACAAGGCCCTCGACAGCATATTTAGTTCAGTTTCCGAAATGTTATTTAAAAGGCTAAAATCTACTTATTGATTGCTTGTTGGAAGTACATTTATAATGCTTTAACATTCTTTAATCTTTTTTTTATTTGATTTGGGAAAAGATGTGAATTTAACTATGTGTCCTGAGTCTTTCTCCTTTTAAATTTCTACTAGTAAGGAAGAGATATTTATTAATAGAAATCTCCATCAGGTGCATATGAGCTCAGATTGTACAAAGGGGTTTTCGCCAACAGTCTGTCAAGTCTGGTTAGAAATCAGTGCCATCACAAGCTGTGTGCATCCTCTCCGCCCCTGTCATCAACATGTCCAAATAAGGGAAAATCCTGTCTCACCTTAGTGAGGTTAATTCAGCAAATCATATGCAATTCAACCTCAACATGACCACATTGTCTTCCTGTTTGACAGCTCAGTTCAACTGTGCATTGTATTCAATCAACAAAGGCCATAGGTACCTGCTAGATTACAACTGCAGAGATAAAAAGTAAGGTTTAATAAATCTGAAAAAGACTCATTTTGATTTTCTAAAATGTAATTGCTTCACAGAATCATAGATTACACGCTTTCTAGTTTCTTCAGAATTTTTTTCAGAATCAATAGTCGAGCTGAGCAAACTCAATGAAATGAAAATGACTAATTGTGATGCAGTATTAAAAGTTTAGTTGTATGGTACATTTCTCTACATGACTGAACTTCCACCTAAATAAACCCTGAAGAAGTGCTTTCATCATGAAGGCATAAAAATCATGTGTTACCTGAGCTTTAACAAAGATATTTCTGAAGAATTGAGACACAATCAACAAAAGACTAACTATTGCACAAGACTTGCATGATAACACTCGTGAGCCAGTTCCTGTTTCCCTATAGAGAAGAAACATTGGCAGAATAAAGATCAGTGCAGTTACTGAAATAACATTCTCAGAAGCTAGTCTGGTTAGAAATATAAATAAAACGTATATACTTATCACATGGAATCTAACAACAACAACCTATAAAAAAATAATTCTTGTATCTTTTATCAAGTAGTCAAACGGATAATATCTATTGAATTCAATTAATGTATTTTGAAGCGCAATCAGTTTAAACTGCTTTTTCCAGCCACTTCCACATCAGCTTGTAAAAAGGCGCATAGTCAACTCTAAGAAATCAATGAAAAAGCATGCAATCAGATGCCAGTACCACCAGTAAGGCCATCTCACCCTGAAGAACCCTGATGGAAAGGTCCAATTGACGTCCCTGGCCCAGATCTGGCACACTCCTGGGACATTGAGGGTCTTTGCTATGGTGTGTCCACAGCCTCTTTCTCCCTGTGCTTCCACTGAAGAGAGCTGAGATAGAGGCGTGTTGAAGCAGGCATGCTTCATTCCACAGCAGGATGAAATGCTGCGAGTGCAGTCATGCCTTTGTGCTGCACACTGCTTTAGTGATATTACCAGGCTTGATATAAGGCCCTACAGCAGAGGAGACATTAGACTGGACATACCTTTACACATCACTGATTCTCTCGCTCTGAGGAACTAACACCGTTACACAACAATCACAATACTAGGAATGAATCAGAATTATGGGAGGTGCCTTAAGAGCTTGTTCACCCCCACAAAACTATAAAAAAAGGATGCGAAAAGAAAAATCTCTTGTTTGAAGCATGGCTTCATTCGGTATTGAAAAACACTACACAGACTGCAAGATCATTGCCGATTTCAGTAATAATTTTTAATTTTACCTTTAGGAATGTAATTTGGGATCCTCAAGTCTCAACTTGCTGCCCCGTAATGACGTTTTTGGAGAGGTGTGGCTCTCTCCAGCACACAGTGCTTTACAGGCTCAAACACCCTTCTGCACGGTCCATTTTATGATTTTTTTCCCATTCAGAGCCAGTGTTTCAGGTTTCCTCTTCAGAAACTGTAAGTCTAGCGCTATCATGAATCTTACGCCCCCGAGCTACTAATTCCACAACTTTTTCTGTGAAGCCATGCATAATGTGATCCAGGACTCAAAAAAAAAAAAAAAAAAAAAAAAAAAACTTTAGGAATCAAATTGGTCAAATGTCTTATTTGTTTATAAATTACAGAATAATTTGATAAAGAGCAAGCGTTGTTCAGAAATGACTGAGATTAGTTATAAAATGCTTCAAGAAAATTTTTCTGTTTATCAGACATCAAGGCCTGTGCTGAATTCACTGTTGCATGCAAGAACTACTGGCATGCACTCCGAAGATGTACTTAACCAATGAGTCACAGGACAAAATTGATGCATACAAAGTTTTCCACAAATTCAAAGGTCTGTGCTCATTTCAGTTGTAATTTCTAGAGCCCTGCCGAAGACCACATATCCATCTGTCAGTCATCCACTGTTCTTAAACTTTGCTGGTTATGAAAGGAATTAAAACAGGGTTCCTCAAACCAGTACCCTGCAGACTTTAACTCCAACTCAAACCCACATGAGCAAGTTAATCAAGGTCTGCAGGATCACTAGAAATTCACAGGTAGGTGACTTTGATCAAGGTTTGAGTTAAACTCTGCAGGGCAGCAGCCCTCCAAGACGAGTTGTGAGAAACCCTGCTTTAAAAGATTATTTTTATTCAATATTAAAAAAGTCTCAATGAAATGCTCATACAGACCTGAGAGAATATCTTCAGTATTCAATGACACAGATAAATCACCTTGGACAAAAGTGTTTGCTAAATGAAAAAGTGCACATAAAAAGATGCACTATAAATCAAGTCAAGCATGCCATGATCTATGCTTGACAACAACTACTGGCTTTTCATTTTGACACCAAAGGTGAGTCAGTTTTTTTTTTTTACTTTCTGTTTTTACTTTTACTTTTGATTTATGCATTATCAGCAAACAGCGATAGACTAATTCAAGACATGAATTCAAGACCAAAAGAAGAGCATGTCGCTTGTAAGACCAAAGTCATGGATTTGATTTCCAGGGAGCATGTGAACCGATAAAAATGCAAACCCTGAATTCAACATACTAATATAATAATAATAATAATAATATTATAAGCAATATCACAGAATATCCCACTTGTTACAAATTACATTATTTTCTACAATAACATAATAAAGATATTCTTTTTCCATTTAAGTCATGCATAAAAAGTAAGTGGGACTTCAGCCAATGGCTGAAAGCTGTCCTCTCAGTTTGTGTGTACAAACGGAGGAAGTGAGATGAAAATGCTAGAGAAAGCTCATGGGAAGCGGGACTGTGGACATTCCCATCTGCTAGACTGAGCCACTTTAATATGAGCCGCGCCAGGCCTAAACTAACCAGAATGTATTTGTTCTCCACACTTACAGACTGGCGGCTCAAAAGTAAACATAAGGTGCCATTGACTATGCATGCAATGTGGGTCCTCCTCAGTATAAATGCAAGAACATCACTATTCACTAATCAGCTTTCAACCAACAGACATGATGCACTGTGTTACGTCCAGAACAGAGCCATAGGTTCCATTGCTGTTTGAATTCTGTGCCTTGTTTTCTATCGCTTTCTCTCTCTCCCCACAGAACCAGTATCCCCATTCCCCACCTGAGGTTAATTAAGAGCTCATCTGTGATTGGTGATGGGAGAGGAGTGAGATTATTTAAATTACAGCTACCCTCAGACCAGTAGTTGGTGGCGGCGGCTGAGGATTCGTACTGCCTGATTTTCTTCGAAATGACATATCAGTTCGTTCTTCGATTTCGTTTGAAGTATATCGGGCCTTTAGTTTGGCGATTTGGTGTATCTTTCTCTCAATTGTGTTGAGACTGTTGAAGCAGAGCTTCTGTCTTTTGTCTCACGGATTACATTTATGACTGAGGCCGTAGTGTTAACTTCAGTTGCCCATAATAAATAGAGTTTTAATTAATGTCTTTTGTTTTGGGTTTAGAAGGAAGGTGGGTGCCATTTTATTTTGCATTACTTATTTTGTCCGGTTTATGTTAGTTTAGGGAGTTAGTTTAATCTGTTTAATATTTATGTTTCTTTGTAGTTTAGTTAGTTGTGTTATAGAAGCTAATTTTGTTATGTTTGGTATTTTGGCCTTGCCCCCTAGGGATACAATTTCCATCAACTAAATCTATCAAACATTTTCGGTAAAAAAAAAAAAAAAAAAAATAGAAAATTTCCAACTATGTTACTTATGACAGTACTGATTACAATCTTCATGTTACCACTAGAGAGACAGTGAAGAAACAAAAAAAAAATTCATCAGCAGAGTGCCACCACTTCCTATTACTCATATCCCCTCCATTTCTGATTGGTGGACGGATAACAGAAGCATTTCCTGATCCTACCAGCCACGACCACTACGGGTCACACACACTAGC
Source organism: Carassius carassius (assembly GCF_963082965.1). Taxonomy (NCBI): domain Eukaryota; kingdom Metazoa; phylum Chordata; class Actinopteri; order Cypriniformes; family Cyprinidae; genus Carassius; species Carassius carassius. The sequence continues at coordinate 10,565,901 of NC_081766.1, forward strand.
ACTTAATCTGACCAACTGGACCAAAACAAAGATATCAGAGCACGCCTCTTATACAGATGTGTGGTTGTGTAGAGGAACTGTTTACAGGAAGACAGACCAGGGGCCTTTTGTATTTGCAGTTTCTATATAAGGAAATACTGAGCAAGACTTCCTGAACTGAACCTAGCTGTCGTCCTCCTTCAGAGCTACTAGAGAATGAAGGCATGTGCTGTTCCAGACAAACAGCAGCAAGCTTTCTAGCCACACAATTCTTGCTTATTGTTAGAGAAATTAAAAATGTGTAATTTACTTACCCTCATGACTTCATTTCTTCTGTGGAACACAAAATGAGATGTTAGACAGAATTCTATTAGAGCTCAAGACTCAGTCACCATTTATTAACTGCATATTTTTCATACAATGATGGTGAAAGGTGACTTAAATTACGATTTATGCCAAACATCTACTTTGTTTTCCATGAAGAAAAGAAACATAATTGTAACATGAAAAAAACTTTCAAGCAAAACATAAAAAGAAATGCTTAAAAGATAGGACTTTGATTTACAGTATTTTTTTTACTCCTCACACAAGCACACTTAAACAAAAACTAAAATAAATCAACAGTTGATGTAAAAAATGTTAAAGCTTAATGGAAACTAAGGTTAAGTTCGCCTCGTTTTTGTAGACTATCTAACGTTACTCGTGTTAATTCATACTTTTTTGGAAGAAAAAAACAACCCAGAGTAACGTTACTTTCTAATAGAAAAACAAACAAACAAACAGCACTGCATTATTAATACAAAGTAATTATAAAATCAAAAGCTTGATGATAAATCATAAATACACACCATCCTTTTTGAATATCAAGTGGTCTGCGCACTGCTGGCCGAGCAGATGTCAAGATCAGACCAGTTTTGCTTTTTCAACTCACCAGAACTCACGCAAACCTTTTCAAAGTTTAAGCTCCGCCTTTTTCACCCACATAAACAGATTTTGTTGCAAGTATAATGCTACTATCTCCCTGGAGATTATGATTTGGGATGCCGTGCCGACGTACCTTTTTGTTTTTTGGCGTTAACTTCTTCTTGGACCCGGGATCTGTCTGCTATGGCGGAGGGGAAGCGGAACTGTCGACCCAGCCCAGTGTTTGGACTTCACTAAACGTAGATTTTTAGGTTGATCAGGTTTTTCATTAACCTATTATTATAAAAAAAAACCTTAATAAATATAATTAAAAAGCGCGAAAAAAACTAACTGTGATCAGAAGTTTTCTGCAACCTCAAACTGCTGTTTGCAAATGGGTTCCTTCCATGAGTACTGACGGGCGTTTGCATGACGGGAAATGTAGTCTCCATTTCTATTGCACCGCGGTAGGTGGAGTAATAAAAGAACTACATTTCCCTATAGTGATCGGATTCTAACTTTGTCAAATGATTTCATTCTACGATTCACTGGTATGCCAACGTAACTGTTACAGTTAAGTCCTAAGAGAGCGAGGCGTTTAGATTAACATAAAATGATATAAAATATACAAAAATATTTACATATTATATATAGTAAGATACAATATCAAGCTATGTAGACAAGGCATAAAAGTCATCACCATAAATAAACTTTATTCTAAAGCAAAATGAATTGAGATCCAAGCCCTCTGCTGGCACCAACTGGAAAATGCATTTAATATTCTTCCCGGCTGTTACAATCATGATCGTCTACATGGCAAAGGCACTTTTATAAAAGGTTAATTGATTTCCACTTGAAAAGGTTGTATTGTAGAAGTAGACTATTTTTTCCTCATATCTTGGGTGCATCGTGGGCAGTACCTACAAACAGAGAACACATAAAAAAATGCAATATTAAGTACATGGAGTCAGTATGTGGAATATGCAAATCAAATGAATATGAAGTAAAGGGATTTGGCTCACCATTTTCCCTTTGGTTTGGTTGTCAGGCTGACACAAGCAAAGTGAAACCATTCTACTGGACACTATTAAAAGAGAAGAAACATTTTTCATTCTTTTACATATCAACAACTAGATGACTTTTCTCTATTATTTACAAAAATAAACGCCTATTCCAACTGGACTGGCAGTGTTGTAGATATTATAAAACATAAGTTAAATCCATTAGTCTCTTTTATTATTTATTTTATCATCATGTAAAATAGTACTTGTTTCTGTGTGTGACAACTGTTTCCTCAAACAATGGCTTAAAAATAATATACATGTATATATACTTTTACTCACATCAGAATTGTCACATCCAATCATTTCTCCATATGATACTTGACTACACAAACAGTATGTGGGTTCATTAGGGTCCACTGGCATATCCAGGACATCTGATGGGTGCATTGCGAGCAGAGATTCACTTATGTTGGCACTAGTGTTTGAGAGACAACACACACACACACACACACACACACACACACACACAAAAGATCTGAATACAAAGGCTTAAAATAATATATACTGGCATCAATCAAATGTGTCCTTTTAATATGACAGTTACCCAGTTTTTTGCTTTTTCTGCTTGGGTGAGTCTTGATCTGATCCTTTCTTGTCTCTTCCAAGGGATCCCCTCTTGTCTTTTATATTCTTATCCTCTGAAACAACAAATGGGTCTGTTTAGTCTCACCCTATATTACATCACCGTATTAACTTTAATGATTCGTACATGAAGATATGTTCTGAACAATAAGACTAACTTCGCAACTGCTTCTCATCTGAGCTATCCGTGCTTCCCATGTCCAGTTTCTCCTGCAGATCATTCTCAAAGCGTGCAAGATCAGCATCCAACCGCCGGATGTGCTTATCCACCTGAAAATGCCAGGAGACTTGTTTTTTCTGGATTCATCAAATGGCACACGCAACAAAATAAAACAAAAAAGGACTCTACATCTCACCATTTCATAAATCTGCATTGCAAGCTGAATTTTGTCATCGCTGTACTCTTTGCATTTGCTGTAGGCATTCTCAATCTTCTTTAAATGCTGGGCACGCTCCTCGGATGCCAAATTTCTAACTTTTGCAACATACTCAGAAGCTAGTTCACTTATCTCAGTTTTTTTCTCTGTGAACAACAGTAAGAATTTAATTGTTAATTGATCACAATTTAAAAGTTAACTATATTGGCTTCTAATACAAAGTGATACTGATCCAAGGATTCATACCTTCGGTTCTATTATCTAAATCCTCCATTAATGAGAAGTTTCTCTGCAACTCGCAGGGAAGTCCCTCGATGCCTGGAGTGAATGATTATAATTAAAGATCGTGTAAACTGTATTTAGGCCTACATGGCAGGGAAAAATAACACGCATGCATGCTACAGGAAGTTAACTTAACACACTGACCTGTGGTGGTATAAGATAAAGAACATTATTCAGGCACTCGGTCATGTAACGTTACAGTTCAGCATTTTATCGTAAAGTAAAACAAGACAATTTCTGAAACAAAACAACTCCCAAACGCACAAGTGAGCTGCGAGAGGAATTCATCACATTTCATACAACTTGGCAGTTATTAACATATGGCAACAAGATTGACAAATATACCGTTTAAAATACTTACTGTCTAAATAATGCTCTAAATACACTCCCTTCGCCATTCTTGTTAGTAGGCTACTTTGTTTTCTGCAGGCGTGTACGATGGTTTATTCAGCGCGCGCTGAAATTCTCTCTCTGAAGTCGCTTTGTAGGTTATTCGATTTTTAAATGAAAATGATCAACCAAACTACTATTAAGTAAACACACAAGACTATCCAACTGATTTATATATCATATATTGCAGCTTTACATCTTCATCTGTTACATCTGTTACTTTTTACATCAAGTAAAAAGTTGCTCTTTATCGCCATCTACTGCAGCGGAGTTGCAGTTCACGACTTCGCTCTCTGTGAAAGAACGAGATAATACAAGGAATTTCGATGGCTATTATATAGTTTTAGGTTTCTAAATATCAACTGCAACCTTATTACTTTTTTGCTAATGTTTAAAAAGTAAGGGACAAGACAACGTGATGATACACAGTATGTTCAGAACTTAACACAAGGTGGCAGTGTCTTCTTAGGTATTAAAGAGACAGACTGAGCCACTTTGTCACGTAAAAAATAAAACAAATGGCATAACCAGTAGGCTATTGATTTTATTTAGCATTTTCTCTGTATGATATGAATACTGCACATGGAAAATGGACATGGTGAAACAGCTGTATTATGGATTATCTAAAGAGTTTAAGAAGAAATATAAGTCATCCTCAGCATGCTCTGAGACCCACTGTGACCAAATCACATTCAGTCCTCATGCAGAAACACTAGAGATGACGGATTGCAACACCATAGATGTAAATGCAGACATGGCACCACACTATTCGATTAAAAAAAAGTTAAATTAGGGTTAAATTAGAAAATGAGGAGAAAGATTGGATTAGGCAGCTCCTTTACTACATTGTCATTTATGGAATACAATGGGATATGGTTACTTTTAAATCCAGTTATGGTTGCCTTTAAAATAAATCCAAAAGTGATAGTACTGTTAAAAAACAATATGAGATTTATTCAAGAAAATAACATATAAATAATATGAGATAAATAATATACATTGTGTATACCTTGCGAGCCAATAAGCATAGTCTATATGTAAATGACTCCTCCCAGGTTTTGTATTTAGCATTTGTACTAGCCTAAGTGATGAAAGCAGAAACAAGACATAGACGTAAGCTCTTGTGAATATCTCGTTTATTTTGCATATATTTAACACTGCAATGATGAAACTGTGCTACAGTATATTTTTTATGACAGCATTTATCTTAGGTATGTATTTTGACTTAATTTTTTTCTAAAGCATAAGTTTACCTTGTACAATAATTTACGTTTAATTGAACAGGAGGCACAGCACAGGACAATGTAATGCAGTCCAAACCAGTTACGACAGCTTATGAAGATGGAACAGCGACTCTTGACTGCACTTACAAAGCAACCAGCACTCAATATCCAAATCTGCTCTGGTACCAACAGAAGACAAATGGATCCCCAAAATACATGCTGATCAGAAGTTCTGGATCTAGCAGCAATGATGAGGAGTTCAAGGACAGATTTAATGCAAATCTCAAAACATCTTCAAAATCAGTTCCTCTGACAATCAAGGATGTGCGTGTATCTGACTCTGCTGTGTATTACTGTGCTCTGAGGCCCACAGTGACAGAAACACACTCAACACTAAGACAATAACCCCTAAATTACATCTATTTCTAAGTCAGTCAACAAAAATACTTCCTATTTGGTGGATATATATTGCAACATTTTAAAGTTACATTTAAATTAATCCATTTGACAGAAAGTATATTGTAGTATATTACAGTAAATTAACTGGGAGTTGAAATTTCATTAAGGATATGAATTCCTTTTGAAAATTTTTTTATACCAACACATTTTATCATCATTTTATTAAGGTTGTCAAATGGAGTAAAAACATCTCTGTTATAATAATTGGCAGTACTAAATAGAATATATTTCACCGCCAGTCTTGAGAATGGGAGGAGTTACATGCGTTATCAAATACATTCAAGGAGAGAGAGAGAGAGAAAATATATTGTTTCTTCTCGCATCAGTCTGTGGATGGTGATTTCTACCAAGCTATTCAAACTACTAAGGGAAACAATGTCACAATGGTTAAGGAATTTGTTTTTTATTTTTGTACTTCATTTAGGTATGGCAATAACATTTTTACATATACATGAGCATTTTATGTAAGTCTGATGTGTGATTTGTTTGAATTAATTTAATATGTTTCCAGAATGTAGAGGGGAAGAAACAGTCAGCCAGCCAGAAAGACATCAGACTGAATTGGAGGGAAAATCAGTCACATTAAACTGTAAATACAGCAGTGCGTCAACAGCTCCAGATCTCTTCTGGTATATTCAGAGAGCAAATGATATTCCTAAATACATCCTGAGAAGGGATAAGTTTGAAACTGGAGAAACTGTCACTGAGTTTCAGGAGAGATTTCACTCTAAACCTTCATCAGATTCAGTTCCACTGAAAATCAGAGATGTGCGAGTGTCTGACTCTGCTGTGTACTACTGCGCTCTGAGGCCCACAGTGAGAAAACTCAAGTCAAACCACATACAAAAACACAGGAGCAGAAACATGCTGCGAGTTTTGAAATATGGTCAAATAAAATCTATGCTGCTGATATTCTTGTTCTAGTTATATCATAAACAATACATTTATATAAGCAATGATTCATTGTTAAAAATTGTGTACAGTGATACCATTTTGATAAGAACAATTAAACAGATTTGCAAGAAATAAATGTTCAAATAACTTTTCATTTAGTTATTAAGTTCTCATTTAGATTCTGAAACGCCTGATTCATTTGAAATAATGAATAAGTATCTGGTGAACATGATTTAAAAAAAAGAAGCATTCAGCAGTATCTATCTATCTATCTATCTATCTATCTATCTATCTATCTATCTATCTATATATATAAATACATACGTACGTATGTATGTGTATATATATATATATATATATATATATATATATATATATATATATATTACCAACCTCAAACTGTATGTTATGGAATCACAGATGCATTAAGAGCACACAGAAAACATACAATTGTTTATTAATTATATAGACTAAATTACAATATAATACAAAACACATGCTCTTGTTTCCCAGGTGTGAATGATACAACTCAGAGAGGAGGGACTCAGTGTTCACAGATCTGACATGATTTAAAGTGTCCGACAGAGACCGGTTGAAAAAATTCAGCCCGACTCTTCTCAGAGTGAACACTTGTACAATGAATCTTCATTCAGTTATTCTGTTCTGTGTCTCAGCAGGTGTGTATTTCTATTGAGAGAATGATTTTTTTTTATTTTTTATTAATTATTATCTCAAATCTCTTTAAAATTCTACCAATTTATCTTCTGTTTCAGCTTTTGTCTTTGGAAACAACATCAGTCCAGAGACAACAGATGTTGGTGCTGATGAAGGTCAAAAAGCTACTCTGTCCTGCAGTTATTCCTCCTTTTGGGGTTACAGAAAATATGGAAGATCAAAACCTGAATTTCTTGTAGCCACATACAGTACTGCAAAAGAAATTGAGGTATCTGGTGTAGATTCAAGACTTTATGTTAAAGTAACAAAAAAGGAACAAATCCATGTGATTCTGGAGATCTCTGCTGCTGTATCAGACTCTGCTCTGTACTACTGTGCTCTGCAGCCCACAGTGACAGAAAACACAGGAAAACGGTTCAAAAACCTTTCTTTAGTTAATCAAATGAGAACAAGATGTATATATAGCGAGTCAAAGATTAAAAGAAAATCGGTGGAATAAACATGTAAGTAATACGTTAAGTAATAATAACAATAAGTGAATGAAAATAAACTGAAAAAAGCTGATGAATCAGTCTAAACATAGCAGATAAAAAGATGAAATATTTAAAATCACATTAAATGTGGCATTAAAAATAAAACTAAGCATCCTAATATTGTTAATTACATTAAACCCATATAAAAATGTCATACTGTTTAGGTGTTATCATGTGTAACAGATTGTGTAGGTACAATGTGCCACAAGATTCCAGTGTTCTCAGACAATCACGAACTCTGTGGACAATTATCAGAAGGACCAACATCACCAAAACAAAAGGAGAGTCTGTAACACTGAGCTTCTCATATGATTTAGACAGTAAATATGTAAATCTTTACTGGTACAGACAATATCCTAATGAAAATCCTCAATATTTATTACATCAAGGAACATGATCAAAAACTGCTAAACACAGCTCTGATCCTCGATTCCACTCAAGCACTTTTTGTATTTTCATTATTCTCGTATAACTCATAATTAGCAGTGTGACTGTGTCAGATTCAGCTCTCTATTACACTTTAAGAGTTGAAGCCCGGTGATACAAAATGTAAACAATTGGTACAACAACTACAGGACAACTTCACTTTGAAGCGTTTATGAAAACTAAACCTCAATGTGAGATAATAACTGTAAACATCTGTATGAGGTTGAGGGAAGACAAAAGAAATATATAAAAAAATCTTCCCATACACATTCATGTTTCATGTTTTTTCATAGCGTACTACTATACACTATCCTAGACCAAAATATGAATAAAGTGAATTTCAACTTGTAACAAAATTTACTATGCACCCACCAAATTTATTAGCATTTTAACAATAATGGACAGAACATTTGTTTTACATAATGGTAGTGTTACATAATGCGCTATAATAAGCCCACAATGAAGGAGAATCCTCCCAAACAGCCTTTTATTTAACATAAAAGGCTGATCATTCCACAAAGAATGATCTCAGGAGAGTCACAGGAGAACACATGCCGTGAGTAAATGAAATAGATGGCAGGGCACAGAATCGGGCAGGGAGAATATATATACAGTGAGGAACTAATAACAAACACCTGAAAAGGAAACTAATGACCAGGGGTACATTTCCCAAAAGCAATTACGGTCGCAAGTTCTGTTGTAACCAACACGGTTCAATGGAACTAATGGCCATAGTTAGTTGATGATAATTTTGGGAAATGCACCCCAGATCAGAAGCTTGGGAGACAAAAGCTTAACAAGGCAAGAAATCAAAAAATATGAGAAAACACCAGAAGTCCATAACAGTTACAGGTAACAGTAATGAGCCAGGCCACCAAGAAAAACTCTACCTTCAAAATAACATTTCAGTATTGTACTGCTGTATCAAAGGAGGAGGGATTTAGATCTGACTTGGACTAGTTATGTCTGACAGAGACTGTGGTTGAAATTATTTAATCTGACTCTTCTCAGAGTGAACAGTTGTACAATGGATCTTCATTCATTTATTCTGTTCTGTGCCTCAACCGGTATGTGTATTCATTTGTTTGATTATTTTGTTGATTTTTACAAATAAAATAAAAATGTACACAAATATACCTCTTCTTTTTCAGCTTCTGTCTTTGGGAATGTCATTAAACCAAACAAAACAGATGTTTTTGCTGAGGAGGGTTCAAGTGTTACATTGTCTTGTAGTTATTCTGCATCTGGAGGTACAGATTATCTCCACTGGTATCGTCAGTATGAAAGATCAAAACCAGAATTTCTTGTACTGACCTACAGTGGTGTAAAAGGAGCTAAAGAGTCTGATGTAGATCCAAGATTCACTGTTAACATTACAAAAAGGGAACATGTGGATCTGATCATCTCCTCTGCTGCTGTATCAGACTCTGCTCTCTTCTACTGTGCTCTGCAGCCCACACTGACAGGAAACACATCAGCTCTCTACAAAAACCTGTTACAATGAGAGACAGCAGAGAAACAGAGACAGAGAGAAAAATTGTAACAAAGAAGCTAGTATACAAATATTTCAATAATCTAATGCAAAAAGGATCAAAACAAAGCAAAAATCTACATTCTAAAGTGAGTCAAATTATGTTTAATTTGTTAATTAGGGAGGTCGTGGCCTAGTGGTTAGAGAGTTTTACTCCTAACCCTTAGGTTGTGGGTTTGAGTCTCCGGTCAGCAATACCACGACTGAGGTGCCCTTGAGCAAGGCACCAAACCCCACCTGCTCCCCGGGCGCCACAGCATAAATGGCTTCCCACTGCTCCGGGTGTGTGTTCACTGCTGTGTGTGTGTGTGTGTGTGTGTGGATGGGTTAAATGCAGAGTACGAATTCTGAGTATGGGTCACCATATTTGGCTGTCTGTTATGTTACACACCTTAAAGGCAGGGTAGGTAAAAAAATGTATAAAAAACTTTTTTTCCAAATTTGTTTAAACTTTATTTATATATCAATACATAATTAAAATGTAAGTACTCTGAAAAAGAAAGTATAAAAATCGAGTGTCTGTAGACCTCTCACGACTGTTTTAAAGACAGCTCATTATTTCCATTCACTCCACCCCCTCCCTTCTGGGCTCCTATAGATTATTTATCGTCTCTACTACGGCTCGCTAAGTAATGTTATGTTAGCTATATTACGCAGCTATGTGTGCTAATGACACATGCTTCATGAAAAAATAAACAAAAAAATATGTATGATCAAAATACAAAAAGAAAGATTTACTTGTCCAGCAGAAATAAAGCCATCAAGGAGTCACTTTTCAGCCCCTTGAGTTCCCTCAGTTCTCGCCATCGCCGGAAAGCCACGCCGATATTAACTCGCGTTTTATTTCTTTGTTTATCCAAAGACTTTTTGTTCATTGCCTTTTCTTGTACTGTTACTGTCTTCCTTTTTTTGCCTGGTTTGCCTTCACTAACTGCATAGGCCGGTACTGTGAATTTTGCTTGCTGTTTTTCTGCCATTGTTTTGGTATTCCAAGGATCCGTGCCTCTTGAATTCCTCAAATCAAACGTGCGCGCGCAAGTGGGCAGGTCATGTGTGGCAAAAGGGTGGTTGCCATGTTTGCGAGAGAGTGACAGTCGCCTAAGCCAATCCTATGTTTCGTCCCGAAATGGAAATAATGAGCTGTGTTTAATACAGATTAAACGGTCTACAGTCACTCGATTTTTATACTCTTTTTATCAGAGTACTTACATTTTAATTATGAATTGATATATATAGAAGGTTTAAACAAATTTGGAAGAAAGTTGTTTATAAATGTATTACCTACCCTGCCCTTAATTAGTGAATTAAGTGGCAATATAATGCAATACTTGCAGATAACCATAAGATGGCAGTAAGCACTCAATATTACCTTTGAGAACACAGCTTTTTTTTCATCTCATCATACCAAAAGCAAAACATTTCCATTCACTGATTTATCTTTAAAGTGTATTCAACATAGACAGTCATGTCATACAGGTTGAGGAATATACTTCTTTTCACACTATTTCTTGGTATGCATTTAATTTAACTGCATTTTCAGTTGTTTTCCATTTAATATTCTAAAACCTTTACAAAGTGCAGATCAGAGTAGGGTTGCTCTACCAGACAAACATCTGACTGAAGTTGAAAGAAGATCAATAATATATGACACAGATTCAATACAAGTTTTTTTCTGGTAGTTTTGAACAATCATATACAAAGGGTGGGAAAAGATTTTAATCAAATAATACAAAATACATCACACCACATTGATGAAAGTTTACAGCAGCAGGAAGTTCAGAGAGGATGAAGTTCCTGTGTGTGTTTGTGTCTGATCTGCAGTGACTTACAGCTCAGAGCACTGAGAGCCTCAACAGAGAACTGAACTGATCTGATTGAACATGGACAGATGCTTTATAATGATTCTCATTGTGGGAACAGGTACATTTGACTATTTACTATACAAAAAGACTATTTTGTCAACTTTGCTTTTACATTCAAAAATGAGTTTATTTGTGCTTATTGTTCACAGGTTTGGTGACTGGAGACAGCATTCAGCCAGATAAAGGGACAGAAAAAAACTCTCAAGAAAGAGAAACTGTCAAGCTGAGCTGCTCATGTAGCACAAGTAGCGATTATACTTATCTTTACTGGTTCAGACAGTATCCTAATGGAGGACCACAATATCTATTAAACAAAAACGTAAAGTCAGCGAGTGATGCACACACCTCTGATAATCGGTTTCAGTCGATTGCATCACGTACATCCACTGAACTCACTATCACTGATGTACGTCTGTCAGATTCAGCTCTCTATTATTGTGCTCTAAGAATAGGAGCCCAGTGAAACAAAACATGAGACATGTCATACAAAAACCTGAAGCTCTTTTCACTTTGAACTTATCTAGTAAAAACCACAATCAAAACCAAAATCTATCAAGCCACCAATGTAATAAAAAACATGAAAACACCTGCATTGAAGCCTGTTATAAAACTTCAAATAAACATTAAGTTCAGATATCATGTTCCAAATGCTCCTTTTATTTATTTTATGTATTTATTTATTTTTTAGCAGAAATAGTCTTAAAGCAACTTAATTTTAATGTGGAATTAATATGGAAAACAGTTCTAAGACGGGCAGAAAATTAATTTTGCGTTTATTGGCACGAAATGTTTGTCTACCCTTGTCCACCAGAAGGCAGAAATAAACTATGAATCAGGTCAAAGGGAGGAGTCAAAGAAACATCATCAAGCAAGCTCAGCAGCTCAAGTGATCTCGCACGTTACAGTACTTGCAGTCACTCTTTCACAGACTAGATCAGGGTGAGAACAATATCTGGATTTAGATGATATTTGAGTCTTAAAGCAGGAAAAATGACACACTGGATAAAACACACTATTATTTTTTTCATTTATATCTGGCGTAAGTAATATTTTTTTGTGAGTATTGTTTTCAGTATGCTACCAAGTAATTTTGAATGTTTATCATTTGCTAATGTTCATGATTTGGTTCTACAGGAATAGAATCACAGGACAGTGTTGAACAAAAAACAAGAGTTCAGACTGCTTATGAAGGTGGAACTGTAATAATCAACTGTACATATCAAACTTCGTACTCCCCGACTCTATTTTGGTATCAGCAAAAAGTAAACAGAGTCCCTAAATATATACTCAACAGAGTTGGCAGTACTGGAGATGAAGACAAAGAGTTCAAAGACAGATTTAATGCACATATCGACACATCTTCAAAATCAGTTCCTCTGACAATCAAGAATCTACGTGTGTCTGACTCTGCTGTGTACTACTGTGCTCTGAGGCCCACAGTGACAGAAACACACTCAACACTCACACAAAAACCACCATCATTCAGTCAGTTCTGACAGTTGTAGCTTTTTCTAAATGTAAATCAATGGATTATCTTAACTGGTTATTCAATCATCTACTTCTTATTTTTAGTTGTTTTTGAATTGTTATTTCTCTGTTTCTTTGTTCTGGAGATGTCAAACTCTAACTTTTAAAATGGGGTTAGAAAATCATTATTTCACATCTACCACCGAATAGAATGTGTTAGTTTAAGCATAAGATTAAAAACTGACTGATGTAATACTGAAGAAGCTTTAAGACAGATATAAATATATTGTCATTATGCAGTAGCATTATCAGTATGCTAATCAGATAAATATAATCTGCTGATATGAGGTGCTCAGCATTCCACAGACTTTTGAATTAATTACTCTCTCATGACAAAATATTCTAATTGTGTTAATATTTATCAGGAAAATAAACACAGATTGAGTGGAACCAAACTGAAGAACTAAAAGACTTCAATTTCATACACGTCCCGACTAGTTGGATTTAGTCATTCAATAGCCGCGTTTCCACTGTCGGGCCAAAAGCGGGCGTGCTAGTGCCTGCCAGGGCCAGTCGCATTTCCACTGTCACTTCTTTATCGTCCCTCGTTGGGGTTTCCTCGGGGCCAACAGCCAGGGTTTTTTGGCCCGACGAAAACCTTGGGCCAAAGCGGGCCAGCTAGGGCTAGAGGAGTGGTTATGAACAAAGGCGGAGTTTCTCCGTCTCTGGAGAGCGTCAGCCGCGGATTATTTCAGAAAGCTAACAGCTATAACACCAGCACTAAAGACTTTTTAAAATAAGTTGAGCTCAAAACTCACTTTCAGTCATCAGTGAATGTTTGAAATAACTCGATCCGATGTGGATTACAATAACTAAACAAGGCAGAAATATTTATAAGCGATGCAAAAGACAGTGCACGCTAGGCATTAACATTACCATAGTAAACATGGTAAATACGACCGCTTGAAGGAATCAGACGTCAGCTTCTTATTCTCTATCACAATCTTTATTTATTTAGTAACTTATATTATCTGTCATAAGTCTCGTCTCGAGAGTTTAGCTTCACGTAGCCTATGTCATAAAAATATAGCTTGTATTAAAATAGAGATATTATCATTCATTTAAATGGGACGTATAGGCTACTGTGGGTAAAACCCGACAAGTTAACTTAACTCAAACCGTTTGAGTAAACCGATTGCCTTGACTGTAATACCCGACAAGTAAACTTAACTCAAACGGTTTGAGTAAACAGATATCCTTAAGTTATGTTAACTCAAACCATTTGAGGAAACCGATTGCCTTAAACCTTTTAAGTTGAAAAAACTCACAGTTATGAGTACTCTGAACTTAATTCAGTTGAGTTCACTGAAAGAAGATATACATTGCAATTAAGTAATTAAGTGATAAATTGAGTGATAATTGAGTTTAGTGGTGAACACCTGCTGTTAACAAACAGAATCAATGAAGAAAAGAGAAACACAAGAACTACTACAACTGACTTCAGACACAGCCTCACTCAAACCTGACAAGTTATGTTAACTCAAACCGTTTGAGGCAACTGATTGCCTTAAACCATTTAAGTTGAAAAAACTAACAGTTATGAGTACTCTGAACTTAATTCAGTTGAGTTCACTGAAAGAAGATGTACATTGCAATTAGGATTAACTAAGTGCTGATTGTTAATTAGTGATGAACAGCTGCTGTTAACAAACAGAATCACTGAAGAAAAGAGAAACACAAGAACCACTACAACTGACTTCAGACACAGCCTTAGATGAAATCAACTGAAATAAAATACATGAAATCTCTCAAGATCTGATTAAACAACCCCACTAACAGCATCACCAGCTCCACTTATTAATAACCAGACTGACTTTATTTCTGTCAGACGTCTACAGAAGATCTTACTGAGAATGAACTAAGGTTTAGATGTTGATTTATTGTTTCATTTGAAGTAACCATGTTAGAGATCAGTGTTTGCTTTAGTTGGGCTCTTGTATGGGCTGAAATATGTGCCACTAGAAACTGAATTTGAATTGCTAAACTTGAATAATTGCTTTGAATAACTTAATTTGAATAACATCATTTGAAAGTGTATTATTTAATTTGAATCATTGCATTGAAAAACTGAATCTGAATTGTATAATTTGAAATTGTATTTATTTAAAAACTGAATCTGAATTGTAGTCTAATAAAATTTGTCCAATAAAATTTGATCCTCACTTAAAATTAAACTCTCTATATATCTTCACATTCACTTCTCACAATTCAGATTCAGTTCTCAAATTCAATTTCAAGTTACTGAGACAGACATCCGGGTAGTTGGAGGATGAAGGAAGAGCAATCGAGCACAGATCGATAGATCGCGTTCATTGGCGCACAGGAGCCAATCAGCACCTACGTTTTGAAGCATAGTATGTACCCACCATGAAACAAGGAAGAAGTGCTTGCCTTGCCGACTGACTTGACCACCATGGATCCGCCTGGGACAAATATGGTTATGACAATTTTTTTTTTTTCACGATCTAACTATCTTTAGTTTAATGTTGTAGCTGTTTTGTAGAAACGGGGGAAATTACATCTTTCTCGAGATGTTGCAAACACAGTAGCTATTATCCCACGTTTTTGTGGTTATGTAACTCTGGTAACAACATCTTTGCTTGGCGTTTATTATTTCTAAGCATTTGCGTCTTCCTCCGGTGAAAATGTTGTTGCCGCCAAGTAGACTGGTCATGTCTTCAGCGTGATTATTTACGATAACTACTCCTCGTGATTGTCATTGTCAGGGTACTGCTTACTAAGAGGGAGAGAGAGAGTAGTAAGCCTGTATGTCTCACTATGTTTTTACAAGGAGACAACTCAGAAATAGTAAATTCAACATATTTGCTCACAGATGCAATACCTTCCCATGGTCCTGTTGGGCCCAGTGCCCAACATCAAACTTTAGTATATTTTTTTAGTCAATAAAAAAATGTCAATATATTGTTGCATTTTAGTTAGATATATCCCTCCAAGCATCTGTCTCCCCACCAATGGATTAATGCATTGACCAGTTGGATTTAATACTTTTTAAATTGACTGAGCTGTTACCATAAAGGCTGACTGTGCTGTGTGATATACATTTATTTTCAACAGTACAAAGGTTTTTTTTTTTTTTGTTGTCACTGTTCCCATATGATTATTATTGATCAGTTAGTCCTGACCATAGCAAAATTGCTTTCTCTCAAAAGTCCACTTTTTAACTTTATTGTACACATTTTTACATTTTAATTTTACATTATATTTCATTCTTGTGTTTTGTCATTTCAGCAAAGCTGACTTCATTCCTTCAACTTCAAAACAAAAGTGAGCATTTCTAGGTTTGTACGCTTCTATATTCTCCTTCAAATGTAAATAACCTAAGACTCTTAAACTTTTGGGGCCAAGTACCTCATATCATGTCAAAGAATCCAGGGATCACCTGTAAGCTATGATCCTACAGAAGCAACAAAAAAGTAAATGGCACAAATTTGCAAACACACAATAGAGAAAGAATAATTCACGTACATACACCACAGTTTCTGAGAAACAAGAGGCAGGTGAAAGAATTTAAAGCAATGTTTGAATGCAAAATAGACTGAGTTGAACAGATTACATTTATGTCTGTTTAATTGTTTTTATAACAACATATAAACATAAATCATAACTTGATTTTGAAAGATTTGTAAACCGATGCTCTACGGTTAACAATGATTTTTGATGATTCCTGCTTCTGATGTCTTCTGACCCCGTTCTGCATGATGTCAAGAAAGTCTTCCAGCATACTGTACTGTATATTACACCGGCAGAGAGGAAATAATTATTGTTATTATATTACAGTTCCTAAACATTTTTATATTTTTCTTTACCACAGAAGCTCTGTCCCGAGACACTCTGGAGCTAGTTGAGACTGATGATTCCCCAATCTTCCACAATGGACTTCACATAGGATGAACTGTTTCCAGTTTCAGCAAAACAGCAAGAATTCATTAATGGATGACTGCACCTTAGAACTCTTCACTAACACTGCCTGCATCACCTGGGCCACAGAGAAAACAATGTTACTGCCTGTACATAGCACAATTAACCTTTAACCTTACAGCTGAATCAATGCAGTAACACTGTTAACTACTATCGACATTGTACCAAATGTTCAAACTGAATATACAGAGGAGAACTGGTCCCCAGTGTTTTTGATTAGTCTGGTTTCTCCAAAGGTTTTTTACTCCATTATCAACATCTTGCAGATTTTTCTTTATTAACCACTGTTGCCTATGGCTTGCTTGCTGTATGTATGAAGACTAAAGCATTTAGCACCAACTATTAAAATAGTGAGGGTGTTTTTGACCATATAGACACAACAGTATGTCTTTCTGTAAAGATTCTTTGAAATGTTATGTATTTCGAAAAATGTATAAATGGATTACATTGATAGTGTGCATATTGCTTGACAATTTATGTGTAAAAAAAAAAAAATCAGTAGAATTATTATTATAATGTACTATTTTATGTACTGTGTTATGAGTTAAGGTCAATTACAATTGTAATTTCTGTCATCATAATTTAAATAGTGTGATAATTACTGTATGATTTTCTTTGAAAACAATAGTTTCTTAAATAATAGACAATCAATAATTACAGTACATTAACTGCCTGTAAGCAAAACCATATATAACAACGTAATTAATTATTACACTTATTACGACCACTGGCACGGCACCAACAAACCAAAACTCAATGGTAAAATCTTATGTGCCCTCCAGAAGTTTGCGCTCTGCAAGTGAACGACACCTCGTGGTGCCATCCCAAAAAAGTTCTAAATCACTCTCACTGATCTTTTGCTGGACTGTGCCCAGCTTGTGGAATGACCTCCTGATCTCTGTTCGTACAGCTGTGTCTTTACTCATTTTCAAGAAACATCTAAAGACTCATCTTTTTCGCCAGCACTTAACCAACTAATACTAGCACTTTCCTTTTCTTGTCTTTCATATTTACAAATAAAAATTCTTATCACACCGGATCCATGGTAGTCAAGTCAGTCGGCAAGGCAAGCACTTCTTCCTTGTTTCATGGTGGGTAAGTACTATGCTTCAAAACGTAGGTGCTGATTGGCTCCTGTGCGCCAATGAACGCGATCTATCGATCTGTGCTCGATTGCTCTTCCTTTATCCTCCAACTACCCGGATGTCTGTCTCAGTAACTTGAAATTGAATTTGAGAACTGAATCTGAATTGTGAGAAGTGAATGTGAAGATATATAGAGAGTTTAATTTTAAGTGAGGATCAAATTCTATTGGACAAATTTTATTCGACTACAATTCAGATTCAGTTTTTGAATAAATACAATTTCAAATTATACAATTCAGATTCAGATTTTCAATGCAATGATTCAAATTAAACATAGAACTTTCAAATTATGTTATTCAAATTCAGTTATTCAATGCAATTATTCAAGTTTAGCAATTCAAATTCAGTTTCTAGTGGCACATATTTCAGCCCATACTCTTGACCCTTGACTTCTGTCTTAGTCTTTTCTCTGGCTGTTATAACCGTGTGTTTCTAAAACACATTTGTTGTAACTCAAAAGCCCAGAAAAAATGCCATCAGGTGTTAACCTGTATCTAGGTGTAGGTTGTTATACTTTATATTGGTGATGATAATTATTCATTATTATTCACATTTTTTGAGCCTTACGGAGTCTAATCTCTGATGAAATAGGTGTTGTGTAATTTGTATAAGTGGTTTTAGTAAAAAAAGACACTAAGAGCCAGTGGTTCTGTGAAAATAAGTTTATATAAAAATGATTTTCTAAACATTTTGTACACATACATTTTTCTTCTATGCCAGTAGTTGGTCAAACACAGACATTAATAATTATAATATTAACCTCTACAATGGTGACGAAAAAAAAACATGCTGCAATGCATGCTGGGTACTATTGTATTACAAAACTCATCCATGGCTCCCAGCATGCTCTGCAGCATTTTTTTTTTATGGTCACCATTGTTGAGGTTCATATGCTGATTATTGATGTCTGTGTGTTACTAATTGACACCATAGAAGTCCAAACTGTCTGGAAAGTCTTTGTAATACCTGATTATAACAGAACTACTGGCTCTTAGCATCCATTTACTATAATCAATCAAATTACACAACACCTATTTCATCGGAGATTAGACTCCGTACAGTTCAATAATTGATGATTATCATCACCAATATAAAGTATAACAACCTACACCTAGGTACAGGTTAACACCTGATGATATTTCTTCAGGGCTTTTGGATTACAACAAATGTGTTTTAGAAACACACGGTTATAACAGCCAGAGAAAATGCAAAGACAAAAGTAAAGGGTTAAGAGCCCAACTAAAGAAAACACTGATCTCTAACATGGTTACTTCAAATGAAACAATAAATCAACATCTAAACCTTAGTTCATTCTCAGTTAGATCTTCTGTAGACGTCTGACAGAAATAAAGTCAGCCTGGTTATTAATAAGTGGAGCTGGTGATGCTGTTTGTGGGGTTGTTTAATCAGATCTTGAGAGATTTCATGTATTTTATTTCAGTTGATTTCATCTAAGGCTGTGTTTGAAGTCAGTTGTAGTAGTTCTTGTGTTTCTCTTTTCTTCAGTGATTCTGTTTGTTAACAGCAGCTGTTCATCACTAATTCTCAATCAGCACTTAGTTAATCACTTAATTACTTGAATGCAAAGTTTCAAAACTTACATGGTTTAAATCAAGGCAATCTGTTTACTCAAACGGTTTGAGTTAAGTTAACTTGTCGGGTTTTACAGTGTACAAATGAACAGAAACAGACTCGACTGAATAAGCAGAAAATTTAAACTTCTATACAGTATTCAAAATTATGTGACAGAAAGCATAACCCTGTAAATAAAAATGATATATTATTTAGGTATTTATTCTCATAATAAATATGAGGAAACTGGCCAAGTAAAAACAAATGCATCAAATATTTAAGCCATTATAGCCTTAAAAGCCTTGGGGGGTAAAGGTCAGTGTAAGCAGTACAGTATATTTCATTGGCCATAGTTGGCTTTATACTGGCACTTATTGAACTGAATTTGTGTGTGTGTGTGTGTGCGTGTGTGTGTGTGTGTGTGTGTGTGTGTGTGTGTGTGTAGAAATACTACACTGTAATGTTTTGTGCAAAATGTTGAATCTAAACTCCATCAAAATTGTTTAAATATCATGCTCCTCGTGTTGTTTTTGATGGAAACACTCATGCATATATTAATATGTACTACATTCTCTCATGAAGTAGTTATCTAGCACAGTTAAAGGACAATCATGAACCCCAGCAGGAAGTTCAGAGAGGATGAATTTACTGTATGTGTTCCTGCAGTGACTTACAGCTCAGAGCACTGTGAGCCTCAACAGTGAACTGAACTGATCTGATTGAACATGGACAGATGCTTCATACTGATTCTTATTGTTGGAACAGGTACAATATTTATTTATTAATGAAATTCTGTAGATTAATTGCTTCCACCAAATCAAAAATCAGCTCATATGTCCTATTGTTGACAGGTTTAGTGGCTGGAGACGATATTAAGCCAGATAAAGGGACAGAAAAAACCTCTCAAGAAAAAGAAACTGTCAAACTGAGCTGCTCATATAGTACAAACAGTGAATATGTTCGGCTTTACTGGTACAGACAGTATCCCAACGGAGAACCGCAGTTCTTATTATACAAAAATAAAAAGACAAATTATGAATACACCTCTAATGATCGATTTCATTCAGCTACAACAGAAACATCCACTGAACTCACTATCACTGATGTACATCTGTCAGATTCAGCTCACTATTATTGTGCTCTAAGAGTAGAGGCCCAGTGAAACAAAATATGAAACATGCTGTACAAAAACCTAAAGCTCTTTTCACTTTGAACCTATCTATTGAAAACCACAATCTATAATAAAATGTGGTCACACCTGTGTGAGGTTGAATCAGGCCTGTTAAAAAAAATTCCAGGAGCTTTATTTGAGCTTCTTTTGACATCTCAAATCAAGTCCTTGAAAAAGAATGACACAAAGAGACAAATACTAAAACAGCAACTATAAACTATAAACTGTAGCTGTGATTAATTTTTATAGTAGATTTACAACCCGAATTCCGGAAAAGTTGGGACGTTTTTTAAATTTTAATAAAATGAAAACTAAAAGACTTTCAAATCACATGAGCCAATATTTTATTCACAATAGAACATAGATAACATAGCAAATGTTTAAACTGAGAAAGTTTACAATTTTATGCACAAAATGAGCTCATTTCAATTTTGATTTCTGCTACAGGTCTCAAAATAGTTGGGACGGGGCATGTTTACCATGGTGTAGCATCTCCTTTTCTTTTCAAAACAGTTTGAAGACATCTGGGCATTGAGGCTATGAGTTGCTGGAGTTTTGCTGTTGGAATTTGGTCCCATTCTTGTCTTATATAGATTTCCAGCTGCTGAAGAGTTCGTGGTCGTCTTTGACGTATTTTTCGTTTAATGATGCGCCAAATGTTCTCTATAGGTGAAAGATCTGGACTGCAGGCAGGCCAGGTTAGCACCCGGACTCTTCTACGACGAAGCCATGCTGTTATAGCTGCAGTATGTGGTTTTGCATTGTCCTGCTGAAATAAACAAGGCCTTCCCTGAAATAGACGTTGTTTGGAGGGAAGCATATGTTGCTCTAAAACCTTTATATACCTTTCAGCATTCACAGAGCCTTCCAAAACATGCAAGCTGCCCATACCGTATGCACTTATGCACCCCCATACCATCAGAGATGCTGGCTTTTGAATTGAACGCTGATAACATGCTGGAAGGTCTCCCTCCTCTTTAGCCCGGAGGACACGGCGTCCGTGATTTCCAACAAGAATGTCAAATATGGACTCGTCTGACCATAAAACACTATTCCACTTTGAAATAGTCCATTTTAAATGAGCCTTGGCCCACAGGACACGACGGCGCTTCTGGACCACGTTCACATATGGCTTCCTTTTTGCATGATAGAGCTTTAGTTGGCATCTGCTGATGGCACGGCGCATTGTGTTTACCGACAGTGGTTTCTGAAAGTATTCCTGGGCCCATTTAGTAATGTCATTGACACAATCATGCCGATGAGTGATGCAGTGTCGTCTGAGAGCCCGAAGACCACGGCATCCAATAAAGGTCTCCGGCCTTGTCCCTTACGCACAGAGATTTCTCCAGTTTCTCTGAATCTTTTGATGATGTTATGCACTGTAGATGATGAGATTTGCAAAGCCTTTGCAATTTGACGTTGAGGAACATTGTTTTTAAAGTTTTCCACAATTTTTTTACGCAGTCTTTCACAGATTGGAGAGCCTCTGCCCATCTTTACTTCTGAGAGACTCTGCTTCTCTAAGACAAAGCTTTTATAGCTAATCATGTTACAGACCTGATATCAATTAACTTAATTAATCACTAGATGTTCTCCCAGCTGAATCTTTTCAAAACTGCTTGCTTTTTTAGCCATTTGTTGCCCCCGTGCCAACTTTTTTGAGACCTGTAGCAGGCATTAAATTTTAAATGAGCTAATTAAGTGGATAAAAGTGTAAAATTTCTCAGTTTAAACATTTGCTACGTTATCTATGTTCTATTGTGAATAAAATATTGGCTCATGTGATTTGAAATTCCTTTAGTTTTCATTTTATTAAAATTTAAAAAACGTCCCAACTTTTCCGGAATTCGGGTTGTAATAGATATATAATCTGATAAAAAAGCTTCTGAATCCAAGTCTACTTGTGCAAAATTGCAAATTAAAAGTAATTTAAATAAATATGAAATTCAAAAGTGTATTAAGAAATGCAATATTGTTAATTACATCAAATACATACAAAGAAATGTATAGTTTAAGTTCTAATGCATTATCATGAGTAACACGTTATGCAGGTAATGTGCCACAAGATGGCAGTGTTCTCAGAGAATCACTGGGAACTACAGCAATGAAGAACAGAATTGAAATCACTGAACTTGGGTATCATGTGGTTCAGAGAGGAGGGACTCAGTGTTCACAGACCTGACATGATCTAATTCTGTCTGACAGAGACTGTGGTAGAAACTATTCATTCTGATTCTTCTCAGAGTGTACACTTGTACAATGGATCTTTATTCAATTATACTGCTCTGTGCCTCAGCAGGTGTGTATTTATTTGGTTCATTGTTATTTTTTAAAATGTTTTCTTTAAAAAAAAAAGACGTAGTAGTTACAAATGTACTTATTCTAATGTTTTCTTTTTCAGCTGCTGTCTTTGGAAATGTCATCAAAACAAACAAAACTGATGTTTTTTATGAAGAGGGATCAGATATTGTATTGTCCTGTAGTCAATCACCTGGAGCTTCGGATAATATCTACTGGTACCGTCAGTATGAAAGATCAAAACCTGAATTTCTTGTACTCACCTACAGTAATTCAAAAGTACCTGCCGTGTCTGCTGTAGATCCAAGAATCTCTGTTAAACCTGAAAAAAAGGAACAAATCCATGCAGATCTGAAGATCTCCTCTGCTGCTGTATCAGACTCTGCTCTGTACTACTGTGCTCTGCAGCCCACAGTGACAGGAAACACATCGACTCTCTACAAAAACCTGTTACAATGAGAGACAAGAGAAAAAAAAAGCAAGAAATAATACAAATGAATGTTAAATTATCTCAAATGATTCCCATGTGTAATACAGTATAGTGAATACTGTACATTCACATGAAGTTCCTGCTTGTTCCAAATTCTGATTACATTTTAAACAAATAAAATAACTAGACTATAAATACCTAATATTTTTCATATTTTCATCAGTCAAAAATGAAAATGATAAATGCGAAGACATTAAGGATTTAAGTCATGCCTTTATAAAGCAGGAAGTTCCTGTGTGTGTTTGTGTCTGAACTGATCTGATTGAACATGGACAGATGCTTCATACTGATTCTCATTGTTTCTGTCAATGTCTCAAATGACAGAAATAATCCCTAAAGGAAGGGACATTGTCAAGTTGAGCTGCTCATATAGTAAAAGTAGCAATGGCTTTTCTGTTGTAGACATTATCTGAAGAGAGAACCCCAGTATTCATTACAAAAAGGTGACAACTTATACTTAAGATGCTACTTATGCAAAATACTTGCAGTGAACCAGAAGATGGCAGTAGGTGCTCAGTATTACATTTGATGATATGGCAGCTTTCATTGGTCTCCACAAGCTCCTCCTTGAATTATCATTATAATAACAAAAACAAAACGTTCATATTCCGTGATTTATCTGGACTTCAGCATAGATACAGTCATGTCAAACAGGTTGATGAATATATTTCTCTTCGCACTATTCATTCATGGTATGGATTTTCATTTAATACAGCTGCATATTCAAGTAAGTTGTTTATATTTTGTATTGTATTTTACATTATATATTCTTAAACCTTCACAGAGTGCAATTCAGAGGACACAGTTGATCAGCCAGACAAACATGTGACCGAAGTTGAAGGAAGATCATTAGAATTAAAGTGTAAATATAAAACAGATTCAACACAAGAAGATTTATTCTGGTACATCCAGAGAGCAAATGACTTTCCTAAATACATCCTGAGGAGAAGCAAATATGGAGGAGATAATGGCACTGAGTTCCAAGAGAGATTTCACTCAAAGCTTTCATCAAATTCAGTTCCACTGACGATCAAGAGTTTGCGAGTGTCTGACTCTGCTGTGTACTACTGTGCTCTGAGGCCCACAGTGAGATAACTCAAGTCAAACCACATACAAAAACACAGAGACATAAACACACATGATTATTTCTTCAGGTATAATGTGGCTCATAGAGAAGGGATTCAGTGATCTAATCACGTCTAATAGAAACTGAGGTTGAAATTATTCAGTCTGACTCTTCTCAGAGTGAATCTTTCAGTTATTCTGTTCTGTGTCTCAGTAGATAGTGTATTCATTTGCATTATTATTTTATTTATTTATTTTTTTACAATTTTACTACAACATTTAACTAAAAATACAAAGAAACTTTTTTTCATTTTCAGCTGCTGTCTTTGGAAATGACATCAAACCAGACCAAACAGATGTTGTTAATGAGCAGGGTTCAAATATAATATTCCACCACTGAATTTACAGATTATTTCCACTGGTACCGTCCATATGGACCAAAACTTGAATTTCTTGTACTCACTTACAGCAGTGGAAAAGGAGCTCAGTGGTCTGTTGAAGATCCAAGAATCAACACTAAAAAACAAAATCATGTGGATCTGAAGATCTCCTAAAACTTGTTACAATAACAGACAAAAGAGAAACCGACAGACAGAGATGAAGATAGTGAGAAATAAGCTGCAAATGGCAATAACGGTATTATGAACCAATGAAAAAAAATGTCAGGTAGTACCAAAATCAAAAGGTAGACAGATTTATTTTCTTTTAATTATAATGTGTGCATTTGTGTGGCAATGTGAAAGATTTACATTGCATTCAATTAGAGTTACATTAAATCACCATGAACCTGCCCTTTAATAGCACTAATTCAGGAAACTGTCAATTGTAAGAAACAATGAAACATCTTAAATCATTTTCATGTGCAATAAACAGTGCAGGTTCATGTATGCCACAGGATGGCAGTGTTCAAACCCAAATTATATAAAAAATATGCATAATAGACGCTTAACCCTATAAATAAAAGTTACTTATTCTACCTATTTGTATTAGTTAATATTTCCATGCTCATGCACTGTAGGAAAAATAGGACACTTTTTGCCCCACTATTATCTCTTTCATGGTTTGCCAACAATGGAAAGCTGAACTCCATCAAGAGAGTTTACTTAACAAACATCTCATATTGGTTTTGATGTATAACCTCATGTAAACCTTTTTATAAAATTTTCTAATAAAATTGTTTAGTTATTCAAACATAATCATAAACAGCAGCAGGAAGTTCAGAGAGGAGGAAGTTCCTGTGTGTGTTTGTGACTGATCTGCAGTGACTTACAGCTCAGAGCACTGAGAGCCTCAACAGAGAACTGAACTGATCTGATTGAATATGGACCGATGCTTCATACTGATTCTCATTGTGGGAACAGGTATTATTGGTATTATTTTAGTCACTTGTATTTTTGTAAGATATGCTGCAAAATGTGTTAGCAATATAAATTTAATCAACTTTCACAAATCAGAAATCAATTCATATTTGCTTTTTGTTGACAGGTTTGGTGGCTGGAGACAGCATTGATCCAGATAAAGGAACAGACAAAAACACTGAAGAAAGACAAACTGTCAAGCTGACTTGCTCTTATAGTACAAGTAGTGAATATATTTGGCTTTACTGGTACAAACAGTATCCCAACAGAGAACCTGTGTATTTATTACTCAAAAATGCACGGTCAGCAGATGATTACGAACACACCTCTGATAATCGGTTTCAGTCGACTGCAGCACGTACATCCACTGAACTCACTATCACTGATGTACGTCTGTCAGATTCAGCTCTCTATTATTGTGCTCTAAGAGTAGTAGCCCAGTGATACAAAACATGAGACATGTCATACAAAAACCTGAAGCTCTTTTCACTTTGAAAATTCTGGTAAAAAAAAACACAATCAAAACCACAATATTTCAATCCCAGAATGTAATAAAATATGTGGTCACACCTGTGAGAGGTTGAATCAGGCCTGTTTCCAAGAAGCATTGACAATATGTTAAGATATCACAACCTACGTGGTTCCTTTTATGCACAAATACATTCTTAATATAACATCTTAATTGCTTGTCATGAAGTAAAAAATTGGAGCAATTAGAGGGAGGCTGATTTGTTTAATGGGTGCTGATATATCACTCTGTTTTAATATTAATATTTTCTTTGTACTTCTTCAAATGACTGTGTCTTTCAGCACCATACCCATTGAGTTCATTGCTCTGTTGACTCTCCAACAGCATCCAGTCTATTCTATTTGATTTTATCACTCAGTCTTGTAGGTTTATTTTTATGGCTTTGCCAGTGACCTTGGAGCTTGTACTTACACTGACACACAGGATATTGTCATACTCAAATCTAGTCCTCCAAAAATTAAAGCCACATACATTATGGCTAAAAGCATGTGAAAATCCTTTTAAAGTCACAGGCTTTGTTATTCCAGTAACTTTACATTTATTTATTTAGCAGATGCTTTCACCCAAAGTGTCTTTATAAATTGTGAGATACAATGACATTCTCGGGAACTGTGTACTTTTTAGCCTCGCTGCAGCAGTTTGGGAAGTTCTTTAGTAATTCAGCATGACAAAAACCCTGTGAACAAAGACAAGTCCATATAGAATGACACCATTTAAAAACATTTGTTTTAATGATAGTACAGAATGACAGGGACTTTTAAAATGATAAAAAAAAATTGTCTCTGAGAAGTATACTTTTTTTGGCGGTTCAATGGGTTCTATTGTAAATGTTAGAATGGCCAAGGATCAGCAATCTCCACATAAAACTGATCGGGCAGACCAAACGTTAAAGGGTTAGTTCACCCAAAAATAAAATGAAATCCATGTTTTACTCCTACAGTAGGTGTATGCATGTCTTTTACATCCCACAGTCAGCAGATGTGAGAAAAAAAGGGTTTATTAAGTTTGAAATCTGGATATTTATCTTACAAAAACGCATGGATTTGCTACAGTGGGCCTTTATTCACGACCTGGAGCCGTGTGAGGGATGTTTTATTAAAGATGCACACACTTTATTTCACGTTTTCTGAACTGTTGACAACAAACACCTGCTTATCCCATTGAAAGGCTTGGAAGAGCAAGAATTTTTTTTAAATATTGTGTTCCTGTGGTTCAGTGGTAGAGCAATGCGTTAACAGCACAAAAGACAGTGGGTTCTATTCCCAAGGAATACACATAATGGAAAAAACTAAATGAAAATAAATTTTATAGTCTGAATGCAATGTAAGACACTTTGGATAAAAGCATTTGCTAAATGCATAAATGCTATTAAACTATGATTGGATTTGTATGAAAGATGAAAGTCACGTGCACCTAGGATGCTTCGAGGTGAGTAAAACATTGACAAATTTTCATTTTTGGGCGAACAAATGCTTTAAGCTATAGATACTCGAAACTTGGAGGGATGGTAGTACTCACACCATCTACAATGTCACTAAGGCTTGCCCCAATCGGCCTGATGGGAACGCAACATCGATCAAAACTACAAATTCGCTCATAACTCCTAAACCGTTGGTCACATGCTCAGGTGTCTTATGTCATTGGAATCCTTGGTTCATATACACTGATTCACAAATTTTCAAGTATTTGGGATTTTTTGAAAACTGGTCCCAGGTTTTTTGCCTGATCGGAACCAAACCAGTGGCGAAATATTCAGTGGAGAGAAAATAGCAATAATTATCAAAAACGTTGAGATTTAGTTTCACCGTCATAAAGGGATGCCAAAATGTTTGAAAGGCACGGGGTCACTTGGCTAAATATCTTCACCACACTCGCTTCACAAAAAGTTGTGGAGCTTGGCCACTGGGTGGCACTATAAGAGGGAAAAAAACATCAAAACAGCTATAATTAGGTCCAATGTGCTAAAAACGTCTATAAGGACATTTGCATGTCTAAAAAAAACATGTCCTCCATTGGCCAATAATTTTTGAGTACCTATTAGACAAGCTTATTGGAGGTCGATCAGAATTAAACTCAGTGGACCTGTTGGACTCATTTTGAAACTTGAAATTTGAAACTAATCGGCCTCCTGGGGGGTGATATCGCATTATTCAAGGGTGTAAACCATTGTATATTGTGTGGTTCTACACACAGACAGACAATAGTTGTATCGTTGGATAGACCTCCCCATTCCTAACAACTTTGCCTCAGCTTCGACACAAGGATATGTTTTCTCCATGTGTTTATGCTTTGATTTGAGTGAAAACAGCGCATCCGTGGTGGCTGACACAGAATAACGTACACAGTTTGTGTTCAGCGGATATTCTCTAAAATGGCTCCTTTGACGCGGAGAGACACAAAGGATGAATTGTTGAATAAATTTGTACTTTTTTTTTTTTTTGCATACAAAAAGTATTCTCGTCACTTCATAACGTTATGGTTGAACCACTGATGGCAGATGGTCTATTCTGACGATGTCTTTCATACTTTTCTGGACCTTGACAATGTAATTTACTTGGCAGTCAATGGGGAAGCCAATGGGGGTAAGTGATTAATGACAAAATTTTCATTTTGGGGTGGTGTATCCCTTTAACACATATGATCGCATAGGCCTACTTTATAAAACGATCATGTTGCCCTTTTCATTTGAAAATATTACTTTTAATATAAACACATTACAGTGTATTATTTAATATATACATATTACAACTTTGAAAATGGATTATCTTAACCGGTTGTTCATTGATAAAATAAAATAATAAGACACATGCTATTAAAGGGTTAATTATGCACATCCAGCTCAGTCAATATCAGCTTTGTCTTTAACTTTCTTGCCATGCAATCTGCAAAATTCTTAATGCTGCAAATGCGTTTATGTGACATGAAAAGCATTCTCAGGTAAGCAAAGGTGTGTTTTCTCGTTATCACTTATACATGAAAATAGATTGTACATTTCAAAGAAAAATAATAAATTACCTTGAATTTTATAGATTTTCATTCAATTTTAAACTCAAAATTCTGTGGTTAAAATTCAAACACGTGAAATGGAGCCATGTGTTTAAACTCAGATTTTTTCACCAAGGCTGTACCATGATTTATTATTTAAAAATAACACTATGATATGGGTTAGATATCATATTGGGGAAGAACAAATATAATGACCTGTTTGGAAAACTAAAATTTAATTTAATACAACTAATGATATTCAGATTTTTTTTTTTTAAATAACAGAGCGTTCAGATTCATCAAATGCAAAACATATGAGAAAAATTAGATGTTTATAAGAAGTAATGAGATGAGATGTAAAGTGAGATGTATCTATACATTTTTAACATCACTTTTTTTGTTACATTAATAAGTGTAATTGGCTCTCTTACACAGGTGTGAATAAAATGGAGGGAGTGACATGAAGGATCTGACATGATCTAATGTGTTAGACAGAGACTGTGGTAATATATTATTTCTACTAGTGTTGTCAGAATGGAACATCAAAACCTGAACTTCTTGTACTCACCTTTTATGGCGCAAACGAGACACAAAAGTCTAACGTACATTCAAGACTCTCTAACAAAATCTCCAACAGTCAGTGAACAAAACCATGTGATTTTGAAGATCTCTTCTGCTTCTGTATCAGACTCTGCTCTGTACTACTTTTCCCTGCAGCCCACAGTGACTGGAAACACAATGATACTGTGCACAAACCATTTCTCAACTTGCACAGTGAAAGACAAATTGGAAAGAGACACAAAAACAAAGACTGACAGAGAAATGTTAAACTCTAGCTGTGAAATCTCCATATGTAAAGGGAATTAATAGGTCAACCCCCCCCCCCAATTATGTTTAGCATCATAATATTGTTAATTACATTAGATTCATACAAATGGTTTACATACAAGGCAGCAGTGTTCTCAAACTCTCATTAGGAAGTGATGGATGATATTTTTTAATACTTCTACAACATTTGTATATTTTCAAGAGGACAAAGAGATGAACACTTTTATTTATAGTAATAATAATAATAAAAACTTTCAGAATAATTCCTCTAAAATGTCCTTGGGCAAAATGATTCACATGATAAAATTACATGAAAGTTATTTTTGGGTCACCCTACAAAATAAAATATATAAATACAAATCTTGTTGCTATTGTCGGAAATATTTATCACACATTACACCATTATTTTTTGGTAATTATATCAAACAAGATAACGATGGGCCTTCACTGGTTTCACAAAGAGGTCAGGAAGTTCCTGAATGTCTTGAACAGCAGAAAGCTTCAGTAACACACAGAGCACAGAGCACTGAGAGAATCAACACACAACTGATCTGATCATACTCACCATGAACAAATACATGCTGCTGCTTTTCATTATGGCATCAGGTGTGGCATTTATGATTATTTCAGATCTTTTAGCAACAGCTTTAAATCCCGTGGTGGTATCCCTTTTCAAAACAATTGCAGAGTAACTTTTTAGAATATTTAACATGAGAACCAATGAGTTAATATTGGTGCTTTATGTTTGCAGATGTGACAGCTGTGGACAAAATTGATCCAAACAGTAGGACCAATATGATCAAAACAGAAGGAGAGTTTGTAATGCTGAGCTGCTCATATGATTCAGACAGTGAAAATGTACGTCTCTACTGGTACAGACAATATCACAGCGTAGAACCTCAATATTTATTACATCAAGGTGCTCGGTCAAGCATAGCAAGGCAAATCTCTGATCCTCGATTCCACTCAAGCACTTCTCGCATTTTCACTGAACTCATTATTAGTAGTGTGTCTGTGTCAGATTCAGCTCTCTATTACTGCGCTTTAAGAGTTGAAGCCCAGTGATACAAAACATGAAACAAGTCGTACAAAAACTACAAGCCATCTTCACTCTGAAGCTGTTATTATGAAAACCAAATCAAAACCTCAATGTGAGATAATAACTGGAAACACCTGTGTAAAGTTGAGAGAAGAAATTTTTATAAAAAGAATAAAAAAGAAAACTAAGCTTTTCAATAAGGTACAATTTCAA
Source organism: Carassius carassius (assembly GCF_963082965.1). Lineage (NCBI taxonomy): Eukaryota > Metazoa > Chordata > Actinopteri > Cypriniformes > Cyprinidae > Carassius > Carassius carassius. Next base: position 10,597,240 of record NC_081766.1, read on the forward strand.
AGAACAGTACAACACCTAAAATATAAAGTAATAAATGTACTTTCTCTTGCTTTATGGCTAACATGTTTAACATTATGTGACTTTATTACAGATGTGTAACTTTGCAAGAATCCAAAAGAGGGCAATATCGCTCAGTATCACACTAACAGAGGGGTTCCCTTTAAGCTTTCACAAGCTCCTCCTCAGAGTCCTATCATATTATGAAAGAAAATCTGCCTTAATAAAGAATTTATTTTGACTTCATTGTCAATTTGAAACAGATACCTGTAATGAGGTGGCTGAGGATTATATTTCTATTTGCACTATTCAGTCTTGGTGTGTATTTCTACACATTTTAAGCAGTTAGGTAATTATTTATTGTTTGTTGATATGGATTTTATACACCAAAAATCATATCTACATCAAATATTCTTATTCATGTAATCCTTACAGAGTGTAGATCAGAAGACAAAGTTGATCAGCCAGACAAACATGTGACTGCAGCTGGAGGAAAATCAATGACATTAGATTGTACATATACGACAACTTCAGCACAACCATACCTCTTCTGGTACATCCAGAGAGCAAATGACCTTCCTAGATACATCCTGAGGAGAGAAAAGTTTGGAACTGGAGAAAATGGCACTGAGTTTCATGAGAGATTTCACTCTGAAGTGTCATCAGATTCAGTTCCACTGACAATTAAGAGTCTGCGTGTTTCTGACTCTGCTGTGTACTACTGTGCTCTGAGGCCCACAGTGAGAAATCTCAAGTCAAACCACATACAAAAACACTGAATTGCAATCAAGAAATCAAAATGTGCTTCTCTTGTTAGAATATATAATGTTGCCTTTGCTTTTGAATGCTCATTTAATACACATAATTCTATTATAAAAAGTGTAATTATCAATTTAATTAACAATTAAATACAAATAAATATATTATACAGTATTCAACAACCTATTGATGAAAGTGTACAGCAGCAGGAAGTTCAGAGAGGAGGAAGTTCCTGTGTGTGTTTGTGACTGATCTGCAGTGACTTACAGCTCAGAGCACTGAGAGCCTCAACAGAGAACTGAACTGATCTGATTGAACATGGACAGATGCTTCATACTGATTCTCATTGTGAGAACAGGTACTGTACATTATTTACTGAACAATTAATGAAATCTGTAAATTAATAATTTCACTTCATTTTATTTTATTTATTTAATTTTTTTTGTAAAAGTGCTGTGGAATGTGTTTGCAATAGTATTTTTGTTAACATTGCTTTCACAATTAAAAATCGAATTATTTTTGTTTTATGCATGACAGGTTTGGTGACTGGAGACAGCATTGATCCAGATAAAGGGAGAGAAAAAAACTCTCAAGAAACACAAACTGTCAAGTTGAGCTGCTCATATACTACAAGTAGTGAATATGTTTTGCTTTACTGGTACAGACAGTATCCCAACAGAGAACCACAATATTTATTGCTCAAAGGTGCACGATCAAGTAGCTCTGCTAAACACACCCCTGATAATCGGTTTCAGTCGACTGCATCACGTACATCCACTGAACTCACTATCACTGATGTACGTCTGTCAGATTCAGCTCTCTATTATTGTGCTCTAAGAGTAATAGCCCAGTGATACAAAACATGAGACATGTCATACAAAAACCTGAAGCTCTTTTCACTTTGAAATTATCTAGTAAAAACCACAATCAAAACCAAAGTCTATCAAGCCACCAATGCAATAAAATATGTGGTCACACCTGTGCACACCTTTTGTTACAAGGCATAAATGTATAAGAGAATCTTCAGAATTTTTTTAACATTATATCCAGATATCATTCATGTGACTGTTTATTTAAAATAAATGTTGATATTTAAAAACCTTTAATAAATTCATAATGACAGAGTCAATTAACTAAAATAAACAGTAGTGATCATGCAAGCATTATTATATTGCTTGCATAATTTCATTCCATTGAATGATTTCAATACAATTTAATAACAGTGTTTTTATTATTTAAGTGAGTGAGTGACATGAACATACAGCCAAGTATGGCAACCCATACTCAGAATTCATGCTCTGCATTTAACCCATCCAAAGTGCACACTTTTAACATAACATGACAGAAATTGTTGTTATGCTGTTGTGAGTATGCTGTAAAGTGATGTTATGCTGTTGTCAGTAAAACCCAAAATAACATTCAAAATGTGATTACAGAAAAACACCCAATACACTAAATACTCTGTTGACTCTCCAGAGCTTGTTCTCTCACTGACACACAGAGTATTGTCTCAAATCTAGTCCTCAGCTAATCAAAGTCACATACATTATATATGGCAAAAAGCAACACAAGAAAACACAAAGTTAAAAGTCAGATAGGGACTTTTAAAATTATTTCAGCAATTTTCTTTTTTTTTTATTTACATATAGTATTATTTAAAATTATTTGTAATTTCAAAAGTTTGCCACTGTGTGGCATAATCTAAGATGCTGGTGTAATACTATATTTAAATTCCTGCTGTATGTGTGTAACAAACAACTGTGTGCTTGTAAAGTTCAGAGTAATATTGCCTGCTGTGCATATGTTGATCTGGGTGAGGAATTTACTTCTAATGGCTGCAGTTCTGGGTAAGTAATTTAAATGTTAAATGTAACACATTTATATTATCCTAACATAAGAATATATATGAAAATGAATTCTTTCTTTACATTTTTACTTTCCTGACAGTGTAAAATGCACAAGATTCTGTTAATCAGCCAAAAAGAGTTCAAACGGCTTCTGAACATGAGATGGTTAAACTTCACTGCACTTACAGTACCAGTGACCAATACCCTTCTCTTTACTGGTACCAACATAAAACCAATGGATTCCCAGTTTACATGCTCCGTAAACTCTCGACTGGATCAAGCAGCAGTGAAAAAGAATTTGAGGAAAGATTTCATGCTGAACTCAACAAATCCTCAGTTTCTCTGTCAATCCAGGATGTGCGTGTGTCTGACTCTGCTGTTTACTACTGTGCTCTGCAGCCCACAGTGACTGAAACACATAAACATCCTGACAAGAACTAAGAGCTCTGAAATGTGCAGTTATTGACATGATTAAGTTTTCACTAGAATAAACACACTCCAGCAGTGGGTGGAACTTATGGTTGAGAGTGTGAGACAGACTGAAACAGTTACAGTTATTCAGATACTATTGTTGTCATCACTATCTCTGTAAGGACATCATCAATAATCCATTTTTTCCCCCCCAGGAAATAATTTTGGGGACACAATACAACCATGGTTTCCATAAAAACTTGATTCTGAGGGTGGATGTGACTCTTTCATGTAACTATAGTCTCAATAGCAGCACTAGTGTTATTATCCTGTGGTATCACCAGTATCCTCAAGCACAACAGAGTTTTTACTTCTCGTCACTGAATATTCAAGAAAATCTGAGCCCGAAATATGTCTACATTCAGAAGCTCAAAAAGAAATCAAGGTGTGGATCTGATCATGTTCTTGGCTGCTATATCAGATTCTGCTCTGTACTACAGTGCCCTGCAGCCCACAGTCACAGGAAACTCAATAATCTCTGCAATAAATAAATAAATAAATAATAAAAAAGAACTTTCACTATCTTTTCTAGTGAAAAAGAAAGATACACTTAGACAAAGACTAAGAGAACAACTGTATTAATATGCAGAGTAGAATTAATAGGTAAATAATCTGATTAAAAAAACTGCAAATAAACAAAAAAACGTAACTCAAACGTAACATTCAAAGCTAATATTCTTAACATGAAATCCACACAAAAGTAGCCTAAAGTTTATGGTTAGTGGATTATCATGTGTAAAATGTGCTGGTATAATTTGCCATTAAATGCCAAAATTATATTGAAAATATGCATAATAGACACATAACCCTATAAATAAAAATACATATTCTCCCTATTTTCATTAGTTAATAATTCCACACTCATAGGGTAAATAGGACACTTTTTGCCCCACTATTATCTCTTTCATGGTTTGCCATCAATGGAAAGCTGAACTCCATCAAGAGAGTTTACTTAACAAACATCTCATATTAGTTTTGATGTATAACCTCATGTAAACCTTTTTATAAAATTCTCTAATAAAATTGTTATAAACAGCAGCAGGAAGTTCAGAGAGGAGGAAGTTCCTGTGTGCGTGTTTGTGACTGATCTGCAGTGACTTACAGCTCAGAGCACTGAGAGCCTCAACAGAGAACTGAACTGATCTGATTGAACATGGACAGATGCTTCATACTGATTCTCATTGTGGGAACAGGTATTATTGGTATTATTTTAGTCATTTGCATTTTTGTAAAATATGCTGCAAAATGTGTTAGCAATATAAATGAAAAATCAGAAATCAGTTCATATGTGCCTTTTGTTGACAGGTTTGGTGGCTGGAGACAGCCTTGATCCAGATAAAGGAACAGACAAAAACACTGAAGAAAGACAAACTGTCAAGCTGAGCTGCTCATATAGTACAAGTAGTGAATATGTACGGCTTTACTGGTACAAACAGTATCCCAACAGAGAACCTGTGTATTTATTACTCAAAAATGCACGGTCAGCAGTTGATTACGAACACACCTCTGATAATCGGTTCCAGCTGACTGCAGCACATACATCCACTGAACTCACTATCACTGATGTACGTCTGTCAGATTCAGCTCTCTATTATTGTGCTCTAAGAGTAGTAGCCCAGTGATACAAAACATGAGACATGTCATACAAAAACCTGAAGCTCTTTTCATTCTAGTGAAAAACCACAATCAAAACCACAATCTATCCAGCCCTCAATGTAATAACGTATGTGGTCACACCTGTGAGAGGTTGAATCCGGCGTGTTAAAAAAAATTCCAAGAAGTATTGACAATATGTTAATACCTTTTATGCACAAATACATTCTTAATATAACATCTTAATTGCTTGTCCTGCAAGTTAAAAAACAGGGAGCAATTAGAGGGAGGCTGCTTTGTTTGATGTGCTGACATATCACTCTGTTTTAATATTAATATTTTCTTTGTACTTCTTCAAACTACTGTGTCTTTCAGCACCATACCCATTTAATTGAGTTCATTGCTCTGTTGACTATCCAACAGCATCCAGTCTATTTTATTTTTATGGCTTTGCTAGTGCCTTTGGAGCTTGTTTCATACTCAAATCTAGTCCTCCAAAAATTAAAAGCCACATACATTGTATATGACTCAAAGCATGTGAAAATCTCTTTAAAGTCACAGGCTTTGTTATTCCAGTAATTTTGCATTTATTTATTAAGCAGATGCTTTCACCCATAGTGTCTTTATAAATTGTGAGATACAATAACATTCTCGGGAAATGTGTACTTTTTAGCCTCGCTGCAGCAGTTTGGGAAGTTCTTTACTAATTCAGCATGACAAAAATCTTGAGACTTTTAAAAATATTTATATTTTTGTCTAATAAAGAATACTTTATTAGGGGTTCAAGGGGTTCTGTTGTAAACGTTAGAATGGCCAAGGATCAGCAATCTCCACATAAAACTGATCGGGCAGACCAAACGTTAAAGGGCTAGTTCACCCAAAAATGAAATGAAATCCATGTTTTACTCCTACAGTAGGTGTATGCACGTCTTTCACATCCCACAGTCAGCAGATGTGAGAAAAAAGTGTTTATTATGTTTGAAATCTGGATATTTATCTTACAAAAACGCATGAATCCACTACAGTTGGCTTTTATTAACGTGTGAGGGATGTTTTATTACAGATGCGCATACTTTATTTCAAGTTTTCTGGACTGTCGATTGGAAATAAACCAGTGCAGAAATATTCAGTGAGAGTAAAGATTATCTCACCGTCATAAAGGGATGCCAAAATGTTTGAAAGGCACGGGGTCACTTTCACTAAAATGGCTATAACTATTGAACAGAATGAAGTATCTACACCACACTCGCTTCACAAAAAGTTGTGGAGCTTGGCCACTGGGTGGCGCTATAAGAGGGGAAAAAAATTAAAAACAGCTATAAATAGGTCCAATATGCTAAAAGCATCTTTAAAGACATTTGCATTTCTAAAAAAAACATGTCCGCCATTGGCCAATAAATTTTTAGTACCTATTAGACAAGCTTATTGGAGGTCGATCAGAATTAAACTCAGTAGACCTGTTGGATTTGGAGAAATCTGAAACTAATCGGCCTCCTGTGGGTGATATCGCATTATTCAAGGATGTAAACCATTGTATATTGTGTGGTTCTACACACAGACAGACAATAGTTGTATCGTTGGATAGACCTCCCCATTCCTAACAACTTTGCCTCAGCTTCGACACAAGGATATGTTTTCTCCATTTATTTAAGCTTTGATTTGAGCGAAAACAGCGCATCCGTGCGTGGCTGACACAGAATAACGTAACGTATTCTCTAAAATGGCTCCGTTGACACGGAGAGACAATTGTTGAATAAATTTGTTATTTTTGTTTTCTTTGCATAAAAAAAAGTATTCTCGTCACTTCATAACGTTATGGTTGAACCACTGATGGCAGATGGTCTATTCTGACGATGTCTTTCATACTTTTCAGGACCTTGACAATGTAATTTACATGGCAGTCAATGGGAAAATCACAAGCCTCTTGGTTTTCATCCAAAATATTTTAAATTGTGTTCCAAAGACAAAGCTATTACAGGTTTGGAACACATTTGATCGCATAGGCCTACTTATTAAAACAATCATGTTGCCCTTTTCATTTGAAAATGTAACTTTTAATATAAACACATTACAGTTTATTATTTAATATACCTTAACCGGTTGTTCATTCTGAAAAATAAAAAAATAAAAAAATAAATAAAAAAAATATTCTAATTGTGTTAATATTTATTGTAAAACACAGACTGAAAGACATAATTTAATGCATGTCCCTCTTTCAGTCATTCATTCATGAGCTGTGGAGCCAGGATATACAGTAAAGGGCATTCAATGGTAAACAGACTTGTGTGATGATTGATATGACAGAATGATCAAAACTTACATTTCAAGCTTTGGTTTAATGATGCACATCCAGCTCATTCAATATCAGCTTTGTCTTTAACTTTCTTTCCATGCAATCTGCAAAAATTCTTAATGCTGCAAATGCATTTATGTGACATGAAAAGCATTCTCAGGTAAGCAAAGGTGTGTTTTCTCTTTATCACTTATACATGAAAATAGATTTTACATTTCAAAGAAAAATAATAAATTACCTTGAATTTTATAGATTTTCAATCAATTTCAGATGAGATGTAAAATGAGAAGTGACATGAAGGATCTGACATGATCTAATGTGTTAGACAGAGACTGTGGTAATATATTATTTCTACTAGTGTTGTCAGAATGGAACATCAAAACCTGAACTTCTTGTATTCACCTTTTATGGCGCAAACGAGACACAAAAGTCTAACGTAGATTCAAGAATCTCTATCAAAATCTCCAACAGTCAGTGAACAAAACCATGTGATTTTGAAGATCTCTTCTGCTTCTGTATCAGACTCTGCTCTGTACTACTTTTCCCTGCAGCCCACAGTGACTGGAAACACAATGATACTGTGCACAAACCATTTCTCAACTTGCACAGTGAAAGACAAATTGGAAAGAGACACAAAAACAAAGACTGACAGAGAAATGTTAAACTCTAGCTGTGAAATCTCCATATGTAAAGGGAATTAATAGGTCAACCCCCCCCCCCCCCCCCAATTATGTTTAGCATCATAATATTGTTAATTACATTAGATTCATACAAATGGTTTACATACAAGGCAGCAGTGTTCTCAAACTCTCATTAGGAAGTGATTCATGATATTTTTTAATACTTCTACAACATTTGTATATTTTCATGAGGTCAAAGAGATGAACAATTTTATTTATAGTAATAATAATAATAATAAAAACTTTCAGAATAATTCCTCTAAAATGTCCTTGGGCAAAATGATTCACATGATAAAATCTACATGAAAGTTATTTTTGGGTCACCCTACAAAATAAAATATATAAATACAAATCTTATTGCTATTGTCAGAAATATGTATCACACATTACACCATTATTTTTTGGTAATTATATCAAACAAGATAACGATGGGCCTTCACTGGTTTCACAAAGAGGTCAGGAAGTTCCTGAATGTCTTGAACAGCAGAAAGCTTCAGTAACACACAGAGCACAGAGCACTGAGAGAATCAACACACAACTGATCTGATCATACTCACCATGAACAAATACATGCTGCTGCTTTTCATTATGGCATCAGGTGTGGCATTTATGATTATTTCAGATCTTTTAGCAACAGCTTTAAATCCCGTGGTGGTATCCCTTTTCAAAACAATTGCAGAGTAACTTTTTAGAATATTTAACATGAGAACCAATGAGTTAATATTGTGCTTTATGTTTGCAGATGTGACAGCTGTGGACAAAATTGATCCAAACAGTAGGACCAATATGATCAAAACAGAAGGAGAGTTTGTAATGCTGAGTTGCTCATATGATTCAGACAGTGAAAATGTACGTCTCTACTGGTACAGACAATATCACAGCGTAGAACCTCAATATTTATTACATCAAGGTGCTCGGTCAAGCATAGCAAGGCAAATCTCTGATCCTCGATTCCACTCAAGCACCTCTCGCATTTTCACTGAACTCATTATTAGTAGTGTGTCTGTGTCAGATTCAGCTCTCTATTACTGCGCTTTAAGAGTTGAAGCCCAATGATACAAAACATGAAACAAGTCGTACAAAAACTACAAGCCATCTTCACTCTGAAGCTGTTATTATGAAAACCAAATCAAAACCTCAATGTGAGATAATAACTGGAAACACCTGTGTAAAGTTGAGAGAAGAAATTTTTATAAAAAGAATAAAAAAGAAAACTAAGCTTTTCAATAAGGTACAATTTCAAAGAACAGTACAACACCTAAAATATAAAGTAATAAATGTACTTTCTCTTGCTTTATGGCTAACATGTTTAACATTATGTGACTTTATTACAGATGTGTAACTTTGCAAGAATCCAAAAGAGGGCAATATCGCTCAGTATCACACTAACAGAGGGGTTCCCTTTAAGCTTTCACAAGCTCCTCCTCAGAGTCCTATCATATTATGAAAGAAAATCTGCCTTAATAAAGAATTTATTTTGACTTCATTGTCAATTTGAAACAGATACCTGTAATGAGGTGGCTGAGGATTATATTTCTATTTGCACTATTCAGTCTTGGTGTGTATTTCTACACATTTTAAGCAGTTAGGTAATTATTTATTGTTTGTTGATATGGATTTTATACACCAAAAATCATATCTACATCAAATATTCTTATTCATGTAATCCTTACAGAGTGTAGATCAGAAGACAAAGTTGATCAGCCAGACAAACATGTGACTGCAGCTGGAGGAAAATCAATGACATTAGATTGTACATATACGACAACTTCAGCACAACCATACCTCTTCTGGTACATCCAGAGAGCAAATGACCTTCCTAGATACATCCTGAGGAGAGAAAAGTTTGGAACTGGAGAAAATGGCACTGAGTTTCATGAGAGATTTCACTCTAAAGTGTCATCAGATTCAGTTCCACTGACAATTAAGAGTCTGCGTGTTTCTGACTCTGTGTACTGCTGTGTTCTGAGGCCCACAGTGAGAAATCTCACGTCAAACCACATACAAAAACACTGAATTGCAATCAAGAAATCAAAATGTGCTTCTCTTGTTTAGAATATTAAATATTCTCTTTGCTATTTAATACTCATTTGATACATATAATTCTATTATAAAAAGTGTAATTATCTAACAATTAAATACAAATACATATATTATACAGTATTCAACAACTTATTGATGAAAGTGTACAGCAGCAGGAAGTTCAGAGAGGAGGAAGTTCCTGTGTGTGTTTGTGTCTGATCTGCAGTGACTTACAGCTCAGAGCACTGAGAGCCTCAACAGAGAACTGAACTGATCTGATTGAACATGGACAGATGCTTCATACTGATTCTCATTGTGAGAACAGGTACTGTACATTATTTACTGAACAATTAATGAAAATCTGTAAATAAATAATTTCAGCTCGTTAAATGTACATATAAGGAACAGCTGCGGACCAATTTGCAACTTATTAGGTAAATTGGCAACATGATTGGGTATAAAAGGAGCCTCTCAGAGTGGCAGTGTCTCTCAGAAGTCAAGACGGGCAGAGGATCACCAATTCCCCCAAAATTGTGGCGAAAAATAGTAGAGCAATATCATAAAGGAGTTTCTCAGAGAAAAATTGCAAAGAGTTTGAAGTTATCATCATCTACAGTGCATAATATCATACAAAGATTCAGAGAATCTGCAACAATCTCTGTGCATAAGGGTCAAGGCAGGAAAAATATACTGGATGCCCGTGATCTTTGGGCTCTTAGACGTCACTGCATCACATACAGGAATGCTACTGTAATGGAAATCACAACATGGGCTCAGAAATGCTTCCAGAAAACATCGTCGGTAAACACAATCCACTGTGCCATTCATCGTTGCTGGCTAAAACTCTATAGGTCAAAAAAGAAGCCATATCTAAACATGATGCAGAAGCGCAGGCGTTTTCTCTGGGCCAAGCCTCATTTAAAATGGACTTTGGCAAAGAGGAAAACTGTTTTGTGGTCAGACAAATCAAAATTTGAATTTCTTTTTGGAAAACTGGGACGACGTGTCACCCGGACTAAAGAGGACAAGGACAACACAATTTGTTATCAGCGCTCAGTTCAGAAGCCTGCATCTCTTATGGTATAGAGTTGCATGAGTGCGTGTGGCATGGGCAGCTTACACATCTGGAAAGGCACCATCAATGCTGAAAGGTATATCCAAGTTCTAGAACAACATATATCGTCTCTTTCAGGGAAGACCTTGTATTTTCCAACATGACAATGCCAGACCACATACTGCATCAATTACAACATCATGGCTGCGTAAAAAGAAGGATCCGGGTACTGAAATGGCCAGCCTGCAGCCCAGATCTTTCACCCATAGAAAACATTTGGGGCATCATAAAGAGGAAGATGTGACAAAGAAGAGTTAAGACTTAAGAATGTGACAACATTCCGATTCCTAAACTTGAGCAACTTGTCTCCTCAGTCCACAGACGTTTGCAGACTGTTATAAAAAGAAGAGAGGATGCCACACAGTGGTAAACATGGCCTTTTCCCAACTTTTTTGAGATGTGTTGATGCCATAAAATTTAAAATCAACTTATTTTCTCAGTTTAAACATTTGATATGCCATCTATGTTGTATTCTGAATAAAATATTGAAATTTGAAAGTTCCACATCATTGCATTCTGTTTTTATTCACAATTTGTACAGTGTCCCAACTTTTTTGGAATCGGGTTTGAACAATTTAATAAGTCATGACATTTTGCCAAGCATGGTAACCCATACTCGGAATTGGTGCTCTGCATTTAACCAATCCAAGTGCACACACCCAGCAGTGAGAAGTGAACACACTGTTGTGAGTAAAGCCCAAAATAACATTCAAACTTTGATGGAAGAAAAACACCCAATACACTAAATACTCTGTTGACTCTCCAGCAGCATCCAGTCTATTTGATATTATCGCTCAGTCTTGTGGGGTTTTATTTTCATGGCTTTGGCAGTGACTTCAGAGCTTGTTCTCTCACTGACACACAGAGTATTGTCTCAAATCTAGTTCTCCGCAAATCAAAGTCACATACATTATATATGGCGAAAAGCAACACAAGAAAACACAAAGTTAAAAAAGAGATAGGGACTTTTAAAATTATTTCAGCATTTTTTTTTACATATAGTATTATTGAAAAATGATATGTAATTTCAAAAGTTGGCCACTGTGTGGCATAATCTAAGATGCTGGTGTAATCTACTCATTTACGTTCCTGCTGTATGTGTGTTAATAGTTCAGAGTAATGTTGCCTGCTGTGCATAAACTATGTTGATCTGGGTGAGGAATTTACTTCTAATGGCTGCAGTTCTGGGTAAGTAATTTAAATGTTAAATGTAACACATTTATATTATCCTAACATAAGAATATATATGAAAATGAATTATTTCTTTACATTTTTACTTTCCTGACAGAGTGCAATGCACAAGATTCTGTTAATCAGCCAAAAAGAGTTCAAACGGCTTCTGAACATGAGATGGTTAAACTTCACTGCACTTACAGTACCAGTGAACAATACCCTTCTCTTTACTGGTACCAACATAAAACCAATGGATTCCCAGTTTACATGCTCCGTAAACTCTCGACTGGATCAAGCAGCAGTGAAAAAGAATTTGAGGAAAGATTTCATGCTGAACTCAAAAAATCTTCAGTTTCTCTGTCAATCCAGGATGTGCGTGTGTCTGACTCTGCTGTTTACTACTGTGCTCTGCAGCCCACAGTGACTGAAACACATAAACATCCTGACAAGAACTAAGAGCTCTGAAATGTGCAGTTATTGACATGATTAAGTTTTCACTAGAATAAACACACTCCAGCAGTGGGTGGAACTTATGGTTGAGAGTGTGAGACAGACTGAAACAGTTACAGTTATTCAGATACTATTGTTGTCATCACTATCTCTGTAAGGACATCATGGTTCTCTTCACCTGTACAATAATCAAATTTTTTTTATGGGTAAGATTTTCATTCAGTCATTATGGTTATTATGAAAAAAATCCTTAAAATTAATTTAGTTTTATATAGTGTATACATATGTTTTACTGTTTGATTAATTAGGGTCCTTTTCTTTTTCACAGGAAATTATTTTGGTGACACAATACAACCATTAAAAACTTGATTCTGAGGGTGAATGTGACTCTTTCATGTAACTATAGTCTCAATAGCAGCACTAGTGTTATTATCCTGTGGTATCACCAGTATCCTCAAGCACAACAGAGTTTTTACTTCTCGTCTCTGAATATTCAAGAAAATCTGAGCCCGAAATATGTCTACATTCAGAAGCTCCAAAAGAAATCAAAGGTGTGGATCTGATCATGTTCTTGGCTGCTGTATCAGATTCTGCTCTGTACTACAGTGCCCTGCTGCCCACAGTCACAGGAAACTCAATAATCTCTGCAATAAATAAATAAATAATAAAAAAGAACTTTCACGATCTTTTCTAGTGAAAAAGAAAGATACACTTAGACAAAGACTAAGAGAACAACTGTATTAATATGCAGATTAGAATTAATAGGTAAATAATCTGATTAAAAAAATATGGATGCAAAACTGCAAATAAACAAAAAAAATAACTCAACGTAACATTGTAAGCTAATGTTCTTAACATGAAATCCACACAAAATTAGCCTAAAGTTTATGTTTAGTGGATTATAATGTGTAACACACTGTGCTGGTATAATTTGCCACTAGATGGCAGTGTTCTCAGATTCACTGGGAACTGCAGCAATGAACAACAGAATTGAATTTACAGAACAGAACTTGAGTATAATGTGGCTCAGAGAGGAGGTACTCAGTGTTCACAGACCTGTCATGATCTAATTCTGTCTGACAGAGACTGTGGTAGAAATTAGTCAGTCTGACTCTTCTCAGAGTGAACACTTGTACAATGGATCTTCATTTAGTTTTTCTGTTCTGTGCCTTAGCAGGTGTGTATTTATTTGGTTAATAACACTTTTTTGATAATTCGTTTTTTAAATATCCCACTGAAAATGTACAAATGTACTCTTACCAATTTTTCTTTTTCAGGTGCTGTCTTTGGAAATATCCAACCAAACAAAACAACTGTTTATGAAGAGGGTTCAAATATTATATTAATTTGTAGTCATTACCCTGGAAGTTCAGATTATCTCCACTGGTACCGTCAGTATGAAAGATCAAAACCTGAATTTCTTGTACTCACCTACGGTAGTTCAAAAAAAGCAGCTGTGTCTGATGTAGATCCAAGATTCACTGTTAAAGTTGAAAAAAGGGAACAAATCCATGCGGATCTGAAGATCTCCTCTGCTGCTGTATCCGACTCTGCTCTGTACTACTGTGCTCTGCGGCCCACAGTGACAGGAAACACATCAGCTCTCTACAAAAACCTGTGAGAAACAAAAGAGAGAAACATGGAGACAGAGATGAAGACAGAGAATGAATCTAACTGTTTTATACTGTATACAGTATACTCTATTATATGTAAAAAAATTAATAAAAAGAAAATAAAAAAACAACAACTAATGGAACCGATAAAAATAGATTGCAGGCAGTGATTAAAATCTTAATGTAGAAAAATCATTTAAATAATATATGAAGAAAAAAAAACTTAATACAAACAAAATTTTTATTTTAAAGTGAGTGAATCTTTGGAAATAGGCTATTAAGATGTAGTTTGTTTAAAAAAATCCCACAGGACTGTCTTACAATCATAGTTGAATATGGTGTAATAATAATAATAATAATAATAAAAAAACAGTTAAAAGTTAAAATATCTCACATGATTCTCATGTGTAATATATATATATATATAGTTTATACAATCTCTCGCTTGTTTCAAATTATGGATATATACAAACCTAGCTAGACCATAGTTAAAAAGTCAATATTCCATATTCATGAGACGTGACTTACAGCTCAGGGGTGCGTTCTCCGAAACTACCTTAACGCTACGTCGTTCTTAAGTTGTACCTTAAGAAGTAGGCTACCTTATCGTTAATACGTGGTTTCCGAAACCTTCTTAGTTAAGTATACCTTCTGTAAGTCATACGTACGTAAGGTTGGTCTGGAGCGCTCTTAGCTATACCTTATCGCTGCTGACGGTTCATACCGCTAGTGGCCACCACTACACAAAAAGCTTTTTTACATCGCAGTTTAATTACACATAGAAAATTGTATATGAACATTTATTATAAAATCTGATTTAGTATTAAAATTACATTTTTACTTTACTTTAAAATTTTACACATAAAATACTTAAGTTGTTATAGCCTACTACACCCAGTGTATGGAAGTGTTTTCATTAATAAAGTTTCCATACACTAATTGTTAGCTTTTTTAATTACTATCCTAAGGCACATCAGCTGGCGAACCATTTGACAGAAAAGGCTTAGGAGTCTATATAAAGAAAGATGAGTTTACACAAACTTTATAGCTATGGTAGCGAGACAGCGAGTAGGCTACTTGTTTTAAATCAAAGACGGCACCGTCCGCGGAGCCAGTTAGTGTATGTCAACTAGCCTACATGGCTGGTGGATAATCAGCAGACGTTGTGGAGAACATTAACACACTTATGGCCGTGAGGGTTTGGTATTGCACACTTGCTTAATTATAAACACATACTCATATTTATTTCTGCATGTACATATTTCAATGAGCCCCGATAAATGCAGTTTGTACTATTTCTAAAACGCTTCTTTATAAAGAACATTGTTTTCTCAATACTTTACCTATACCACTGTGAAGGAAAGAGCGCACAATCGATCATCGAGGCGTCGATATCAACCTATTCAGCACCTCCACCATGAACAGCGCATGCTAAGATCGAACTTAAGAAGGTTTACCTTAAGCAACATCCTAAGGTATAGTTCGGAGAACACACGTAGGAAAGGTATACCTGTAGTTAAGGTGTACCTTTTGAGTCTTCGTAGCGCGCTAAGAGACAACGTTATCGGAGAACGCACCCCAGAGCACTGAGAGCCTCAACAGAGAACTGGGGTGCGTTCTCCGATAACGTTGTCTCTTAGCGCGCTACGAATACTCAAAAGGTACACCTTAACTACAGGTATACCTTTGCTACGTGTGTTCTCCGAACTATACCTTAGGATGTAGCTTAAGGTAAACCTTCTTAAGTTCGACCTTAGCAGTTGCTGTTCATGGTGGAGGTGCTGAATAGGTTGATATCGACGCCTCGATGATCGATTGTGCGCTCTTTCCTTCACAGCGGTATAGGTAAAGTATTGAGAAAACAATGTTCTTTATAAAGAAGCGTTTTAGAAATAGTACAAACTGCATTTATCGGGGCTTATTGAAATACGTACATGCAGAAATAAATATGAGTATGTGTTTATAATTTAGCAAGTGTACAATCCCAAACCCTCACGGCCATAAGTGTGTTAATGTTCTCCACAACGTATGCTGATTATCCACCAGCCGTATCACATTATTGGCGTAAATCGCTCATTTGTGTAATTGGATGATTTCCTCAATAAAAGCGCAAACATGAGAGACATACCGACATTCACTATGTCGGGGAAAAAAGTCCGCAAAAAGAGATCGCCCAGCCACACTGAGGTCTTACTCAGCCCATATCCATCCCCAACAACCTCCAGAAAACTCCCCACAGCATAAAAACGAAGAGCCGCCAGCAGCTGAATTTCGGGGCTGAGGGGGTAGCTCCGTCGAGTTTGTCTTGACAAATCTGGGCCAACAAGATGCAAGAGCTGCAGAATTTGCTCCCGTGGCAGGCAAATTTTTTTTTACAATGGTCTCTTCTGACATGGTAGTCAGTGGACTAAAATGTTCTCTTATAAAGTAGTTGACATACACTAACTGGCTCCGCGGACGCCGCCGTCTTTGATTTAAAACAAGTACTCGCTGTCTCGCTGCCATAGCTATAAAGTTTGTGTAAACTCATCTTTCTTTATATAGACTCCTAAGCCTTTTCTGTCAAATGGTTCGCCAGCTGATGTGCCTCAGGATAGTAATTAAAAAAGCTAACAACCATTAGTGTATGGAAACTTTATTAATGAAAACACTTCCATACACTGGGTGTAGGCTATAACAACTTAAGTATTTTATGTGTATAATTTTAAAGTAAAGTAAAAATGTAATTTTAATTCTAAATCAGATTTTATATTAAAAGTTCTTATAAAATTTTCTATGTGTAATTAAACTGCGATGTAAAAAATCTTTTTGCGTAGTGGTGGCCACTAGCGGTATGAACCGTAAGCAGCGATAAGGTATAGCTAAGAGCGCTTCAGACCAACCTTACGAACGCATGACTTACAGAAGGTATAGGCCTACTTAACTAAGAAGGTTTCGGAAACCACGTATTAACGATAAGGTACTTCTTAAGGTACAACTTAAGAACGACGTAGCGTTAAGGTAGTTTCGGAGAACGCACCCCTGAACTGATCTGATTGAACATGGACAGATGCTTCATACTGATTCTCATCATGGGAACAGCTATTATTCAAATTAAACAGTTTATTTAAATGCTTTAAGTGTATTTTCTTTTTTTCCGGTATATTCTGTCAAATGGGTTTCCATTTATTTTGTAAACTTTGCTTACACAATCGGAAATAAATTTATTTTGCTTATTTGTTGAAAAACTTGTTGGCTGGAGACAACATTGAGCCAGATAAAGGGACAGAAAAAAACTCTAAAGAAACGCAAACTGTCAAGCTGAGCTGCTCATATAGTGCAAATAGTGCTTATGTTTGGCTTTACTGGTACAGACAGTATCCCAACAGAGAACCACAATATTTGTTATGCAAGGGTGCACAAGTTATGAAGATACCTATGATGATTGGTTTGATTTGAATGCCCAGATATACAAAATATGAGACATGTCGTAAAAAAAAAACCTTAAGCTCTTTTCACTATGACTAGACTAAGGAGATTACAATATGACAAAACATCATTATAGTTTACATAATCAACACTGGTATTCTTGCCTATTTTTGAACACTGAACTATCATTCTGCTCACATTTAATCCAAACATCTCACTAAATGCAAAAGCGTGTGTTTGCTACATTCATAAGTGGCCATCCCTTGTAATTAAATGGTGTTGATATTCCAGTAATTTATGTGTGGACAAATCAAATCCATAGAATGATATATTCTATCTAGAGTGTTTGAGGAGCGCCCATTCTGTTCCAGCATTACAATGCTCCTGTAATTTCAGATTTTGGCCACAGTGTGGCATAATCTCTGATGTTTGTGGCAACTGTTTATTTAAGATCCTGCTATGAGTAACTTCTGCAAACATCTGTTTACTAGAAAAAATATTAGACTCACATTGCCTGCTGTACATAAATTATGTTAATTTGTATAAGAAATTTACCTTTAATGGCTGCAGTCCTTGGTAAATAACTGCTAAATGTAACAAACCTGTATTGTTAAAGTTAAAGTTTGAGTTGAGTTTATTTTATAATTTTACCTGTAACCATGAATATCCATGACAACATACAGAAAATGAGCACTTCAACAATTTAATAGTAAACTTAATACTATAAAGTCATCTAAGATAATTTTCAAGACTATTGATAACTGAGATGCATGATAGTGCCCGTTGCCTTTGTTTTTAACAAGAGACTCTGTATCAGACTATATAGCATTGCTATGGACGATAGTAAATATTAGGAAATATAATACAGGTGCTGAATGCAACGTTTGACTAATCAATTAAATAATTCAGAGAAGTGTAATAAGAGGCTGTACAGTGTGCTTCAGTGAATTAAATAATATAAGCTAAACAAATGGGTGGATGCATACTGCATGCATATTCTAACATTAATCATTGCATCCATAGACATAATTAAGTGATATGGTTTTACATATAATCAATATTAGTCTTCACTGCAATCACAGGCTCCTCCCAGCAGTCAGACCAAGTGATTTGAATTTACTGCTTTAACAGATGCAGAAAGAGGAAGAGGATCACAACATCCCTGCACATTTAGTGATTTCAATTGTATAAAATGCCACTGTGGAAAAGTGTCATTGTGATCTTAGTTTTGTATATTTGGGGTGAGTAGCATTTTTAAATAATGATTATTTTCAAATATATTTAAAATTAATTTTCATTATCTGTGTATGTGCATATTTTTTTTGCTTCCTTTTCATTCATAATGTTTTTATTAAATTTCAGGATGTAATTCCCAAGACAAAGTTGATCAGCATACAAGGATTCAATCTGCTTTTGAAGGTGCTACTGTAATGATCAACTGTACATATCAGACTACTTACATGAACCCGACTCTCTTCTGGTACCAGCATAAAGTCAGTGGAATCCCCAAGTTAATGCTTAATAAATTTTCTAAATCTGGAAACAGTGAGGAGGAATTCAAAGAGAGATTCTTAGCAAAACTTCAGTTCCACTGACAATCCAGGATGTGCGTGTGTCTGACTCTGCTGTGTACTACTGTGCTCTGCAGCCCACAGTGACTGAAACGCACTCAACACTCACACAAGAACTCCAACAATGCAATAGCATATATTACATGCAATACATTTTTTTTTGTTTAGTCTATGATTTCATTTATAAAACCCCTTTCATCCATAAATGTATTCTATTTTAGTAGGTTTCTTTCATTTATAAAGTTTACATTCAATTTACATTATCTAATTATACAATTTAGTTGCATTTAATTTTGTATTCATTTTCCCCTACTGTTGGTTTCAGGTGATTTGCTATTGTTCGTGCAGTTAAATAATATAATCAGCATATGGCTACTGCTATTAAAATCCTTGTGTACTATGAGTACACAATGTGTACTATGAATGTGCAGAAAGGTGATTTCAGTGTGATTTACTAAAGTTTGCGATTATCAAAATGCACTCCTTAACACATTTTGCGCTTGACGTGGCTGCAATAGCTGCTAATTTGCGCCGCTCTTGGTTGCACTGGTCATTATGAAAATTCACTGTCTGCATCTGTGTTCTTCAGTTTGCACACTATCAGTAGACTATTCACTGGAACTTTTATGGAATTGCTCTGCTTTTTTACTATCTGGCACAAAATATTCTTCACATTTGCATTATATTTTTATGCTTATGGTAAAAAAATTTAAAGATCAATGCACTAATGAATGATGAGCCACTTCATAGACAAATTTGGCTCATACATAAACTAATAGACGAACCAAAAATTAAATATTGCAAATCTTTTATTACATTAAAAGTTATGAGTAGCATATTTGCTGCAACTAAGTCTCACCTGAAACACGTTTACATGTGCATACACTACAGTCCGTCTATTACGTCTTGAACACTCTTTATTTATACTGTTTGCCCTAAATTTATTTTTTACTGTCCTTTTTTTTCCATTGCACAGTCTTGTTCTGTATATATTGTGTGTATTTAAAGTATTTTACATGTATGTATAGTCCGATTACTTCTTTCAGTAGTTTAGCTATGTGTTGGTTTATATATGTTTATATATCTAGCACCTTGGTCCTGTGAGGCACAACATTTCATTCCTTTGTATAACATATAGAATGACAATAAATTTGACTTATACTTGAGATGCCATTTATGTGATATACTTGTAGTTAACCAGAAGAGGGCAGTAGTTGCTCAATATTACATTTGATAATACAGCAGCTTCTACAGGTCTCCACAAGCTCCTCCTTGGATCATTATTATAATATCAAAAGCAAAACTCTCATATTCATAGATTTTTTTCTAGACTTCAAGGTGTATTCAGCATAGATACAGTCATGTCACACAAGTTAAGGAATATATTTCTCTTCATACTTTTCATTTTTTTAGGTATAAAGTTTAATTTAATAGAACTGTATATTGATGTTGTATTATATGTTGTATTGTATTGTATATTAAATATCCTTAAACATTTACAGAGTGCAGATCAGAGGACACAGTTGATCAGCCAGACAAACATGTGACTGAAGTTGAAGGAAGATCAGTAGAATTAAAGTGTAAATATAAAACAGTCTCAGTACAAGAAGAACTATTCTGGTACATCCAGAAGACAAATGACTTTCCTAAATACATCCTGAGGAGAAACAAATATGGAGGAGATAAAGATGTTCAGTTCCAGAAGAGATTTCACTCTGAAGTGTCATCAAATTCAGTTCCACTGACAATCAAGAGTCTGCGAGTGTCTGACTCTGCTGTGTACTACTGTGCTCTGAGGCCCACAGTGAGATAACTCAAGTCAAACCACATACAAAAATACATACTGTAAGCTGAATAGCAGTCAGTACAGTTTAACATGTGCTTAACATACAGCTGACCATTTTAACCACAGATCACTGGTCATGAAATTAGCAAGAACTGCACAAATAGTGTAGATAAAGAAACTTAATACAGGATAGCCTGTTAATTATTTAAGCTGTGTGGGTAAACTTGCAGACAGATTTTCACAATGGAAAAGAATTACTGTTGTTCAACTCAATATGGATGGGTTCAAACATGAGTTACTTGAAAAAAGTCTCCCAGTTAGTTGGAGTTTAATGTGAGAATGGATACTCTTTTGGGCTTTTCACACTTGAAATAGTGAACCCTGGGTCATTCTAAACCCTAGGTAAACAAAAACCGGGGTTAATCTTGCTTTATGTTTCACACTGCTTATAGTTTACCCAGGGTTAATAGTCCTTAAGAGTCTTTATTTGCATATTTGCTTGTGTCAGTGTCACTGATTGGGTGAACCCGCTTACATGGCTTTTCTTGCAATAGCGATCCTGTCTGCAAAATAATGTCACCACAGAGGTCCTCGTTGCCTGTTTTAAGCCTCCTGAGATGGAAATGGACATTGACACTTTTTCTGTTCTGTTACAAATGTGACATGAGCCACACTGTTCAATTTCTGATTGGTTGTCTGTTGCTAAGCATCCAGCAGTAACATTCTAACACCGCTCTGTTTCATAAAAGCATTGCTAACCATGCTCCAGAGCAGGGTTTCATAACCTGAATAAAAGCGGTGCTAACCCTGCTTCTATAAATTACATATGTGAAACGTTCCTTTACCCAGGGTTAAAAAAATTGAATGACGATAACTGAGATTTAAGCGCAGTATGAAAACCTTTTAATAGGGTCTGATCTGTACTCTGTCCAGGCCAAAACATGAGCCTGATGGACTATTCTCAAGTCACAGTGTAGGCAATAGCATGTTCTGGTTAAAAAATAACATCTGATCATTCCTCTTTAGATAACAACTTTTCAGTTGTAGAAAGCAAGCCATTCTGCAATATTCCCTTATACCCCAAAGCATTGACTTTTCACAGAGAAACAGCTCACCAGTACCAGCAGCTGAAAAGACTCCCCACATCTTGCTTCACTTTGGTAGCGATTCATTCATTATTCGCTATTGTATTCGCTTTCCAAATCTGCTGTACAGCTATCATGATTTATAACTCCACACAACTTTACTGAACAAATCTGAATCAAAATTTCCATATTCTGCCCAAAACTTTATTCTCTCTGTGATGTTTTTCTAAGAAAAACTTATAATTGCTTAATTCTTTCAAATATACTCACCAGTAATTTGTAGTTAAGACCATTGAAAGCTTAGTATTTAGCCATTTTTTTTTTTAAACCAAGAGCGTTTGTTGGCAAAAAAATGAAAACAGTGACTAAAATCATAGGTAGCGACTAAAATCAAAAAGGTAGACAAACTATTTAATTAGTCTATTGGAAAAACAATGCTCTAAAGTGAGCCAATCTTTACCAATTTAAAGATGAATACATTTAATTCCTACAATACTGTCTCACAATAAAATAAAATAAATAAATAAAAAGCTGTCAAACGTAAAAAATATCTTCAGTGTTTATCATCGGTGTAATAAATGGTACGCACATTAACATGGAGCTCCTGCTAGTTCTAAACTGTTGTTATATAAAAATGTAGATTATTTAATTAGAAAGTAAATATTCTGCACATTTCCTTCAGTTATGCTTTCATGTTCATGAGAAATAAGAGGAAATGAGTGAAGAAGTGAAGTGAAGTGATGTGACACGTGGCCAAGTATGGGAAGTATGCTTACATGGAATTTGTGCTCTGCATTTAACCCTTCCAAGTGCACACACACAGCAGTAAATAGTGAATACACACCTGGAGCAGTGGGCAGCCATTGCTGCAGCACCCGGAGAGTAACTGGGGTTCAGTGCATTGCTCAAGGGCAACTCAGTCATGGAAATTGAACACGGAGAGAGCGCTGTTCATTCACTTTCCCCACCCATTAAACAGAGTGCAAAACACAACGTCATAGAGTAATTAAAGCAGGAAGTTCCTGTGTGTGCGCTTATGACTGAATCTGCAGTGACTCAACAGAGAACTGAACTGATCTGATTGAACATGGACAGATGCTTCATACTGATTCTTATTGTGGGAACAGGTACAATATTTGTGGAGTAAGAACAACTGAAACAGTGTATTTATGATTTTTTTATTTAAATAATCATGTTTTTTTATTTTATTATTGTTATTTTAAGTGCCGCGAAATATGTTAGCATTATTATTTCTTAAACTTTGCTTTCAGAAATAAAAATAAAAAATCTGCTAATTTTTGCTTTTTGTTGACAGGTTTGGTGACTGGAGACAGCATTGAGCCAGATAAAGGGACAGAAAAAACTTATAAAGAAAGAGAAATTGTCAAGCTGAGCTGCTCATATAGTGCAAACAGTGAATATGTTTTTCTGTACTGGTACAAACAGTATCCCAACAGAGAACCTAAGTATTTATTACGTAAAGGTGCACGATCATATAGTTATGCAGACAGCTCTGATCTTCGATTTCAGTCGATTTCATCACGTACATCCACTGAACTCACTATTAAATGAGTATGAGACATGTCATACAAAAACCTGAAGCTCTTTTTTCACTTTGAACCTATAATGAAAACCACAATCAAAACCCAAATCTATCTAGCCCAGAATGTAATACAATATGTGGTCACACCTGTGAGAGGTGAAATTAGGCCTGTTATAAAACTTCAAAGAAATATGAACAATTCGTTCTGGATATCACTTTCCAGCTTCAGTGTATTCATATTTCATCCTAATTTCTACATTAATAACATTTTAATCAATATAATTTTTTTATTTTCAAGAAAATCATATGCAGGTCAGTATGAGAACTTAATTTACCTACTGTACATAGTCAATGACTACTCTTGACCACTGAGCTTCTTCACAATTACAAACTTCATCCATCTAAATCAAGCTAAAATATAACCCAAACTTATACAGCAAATGCAATGCCATATGCGTTTGCAACATTAACAACATGTGGCCATGCCTTATAATTAAATGATGTTAATTTATCAGTAATTTCTGTGATCAAAGACATTGCCTGCTGTACATAAACTATGTTAATCCACAGAGGAATTTACCTGCTGTTCTTGGTAAATAACTTAACTTTTAAATGTAACAAAACGGTCTCCTTACATAAAGACATTTCTTTATACATGGTTCTGTTAAGATTCCCAGTTTTCATGCTCCATAAACTCTTTACTGGATAAAACAACATTGGAAATAAATAAATAAGGAAAGATTTAATGCAGATCTCAACAAATCCTCAAGCTCAGTTTCCCTTTCAATCCAGGATCTGTTTATCTGACCCACTGGGACTGAAACACACAAAACATCCTGACAAGAACTAAGAGCTCTGACATGTGCCATTTCTGAAGTAAACTATTTTCCCCATTTGTTTATTTATTTATTTTTAGAAAATAAACAGACTCCAGCAGTGGGTGGACTTTATTCACCTTGTTGAGAGTGTGAGACAAAGTGAACACTGTCTCTGAAGGCATCATGTTTCTCTTTACCTGAATAATAATTCAACTTTGCATGGGTAGTCATTCAATTAAATATTTATTAAGAAACATGAAAAAACTTTTTCTGATACAATACAACCACTGTATTTTTAAAAAAATGTGACACTGTTTTGTAATCACAGTACCAATATTGACACTAACTCTCTAGTGGGATCAACAGTATCTTGGAGGAAAATCAGATTTCCTGTTTCTTTGCAACATATATTCAAGTAAATCTGAGCCTGATCTTCCTCTATACTCAAAAGCTACAGTACAACAGAAATCAAACGTGTGGATCTGAAGATATCCTTTGCTTAAATATCAGACTCTGCTCTGTAATACTGTGCACTGGAGTCCACAGTCACAGGAAACACAAGAAATTAACGCTGAACAAAAACCTGATACACAGTATTGTATCTATATTACAAAAATGTGACAACATGCTTTACTGGTGGACACAACAAATGTTCAGGAGAACCTTGTTTACCCAGTCCAGTCACCCCATGTAAGGGATAATGTACAGTCAGTCATATAGAAATTAATATGTGGATATAAAACTGATTTTACAGTTTAAAGTTTGAGTTTAAAAGAGTAGTTCACTTCCAGAAAAAAAAAATTCCTTATAATTTACTCACCCTCATGTCATGCAAGATGTTCATATCTCTCTTTCTTCAGTCTCAAAGAATTTTGATTTTTGAGGAAAACATTCCAGGATTTTCCCCCATATAATGGACTGAAAGTCTAAATCTCAGTTTCTGTGCAGCTTCCAAGGGCTCTACATGATCAAGCTGATAAATCTAGTGAAACTTTTGGTAATTTTCTAAAAATAAATAAACAATTAAAAAAAAACTTATTTATACTTTTTAACCACAAATGCATGTCTTGCACTGAATTTGTGACACTAATTGCATCATCAGGTTCTGTGCTCTTAAAGGGATAGTTCGCCCCAAAATGAAGTTTCTGTCATAATTAACTCTCACCCTCAAGTTGTTCGAAACCTGTTTGAGTATCATTCTTCTGATGAGCACAAATTAAGACATTTTGAAGTATGTTTGCAACCAAACTGTTGACAGTATAACATTTTCTTTCTCAGTTTGTAAGTGTGAAGAATCTTAATGGTCAAGCATAATGTAGACTAGGAAAATATAGGTTATTTATGTTTATGCTTTTTTGTATAAAAAAAGAAAAAGAAAATGATATACAAGTAAACATATAAAATGTATTTACATAGTCAGCACTATTTTGGGCTATTCTTTACCTTCACACAGAAAAACTAACGAGAAAATGTCTGGCTTTTATCCACAAATCTCCTTAGCAAATCTAAAGCCACATGCAATGCTACTTAATAATATGTGGCCATCCTTTTGATATCAGAAATATCTGTGAAGCAAAAGAACAACATTCAAAAGTTAGTTTTTTTTTTAATGAAATGAATCTCTCTATCTCAATGTAATGAAAATATATAATTTCAGATGTTGTCCAAAGTGTGGGATAATCTTTGATGTTGGTGGTATCTATTTATTTAAGCTCCTAATATATGTGTTTAATTTCAAAGAGCTGTGCATTGGAAACCTTACCTGCTTTACATAAAACAACATTAATCTGTGGAGGAATTTACTTTTAATGACTGCTGTTCTTGGTAAAAATTAATTGTTAAATGTAACTTCATTAGAACATATCTAAACACCAGATCCAGTTAAGATTTTTAGTTTACATGCTCCATAACCTCTCAATTGGATCAAAAAAAAAAAAAAAGTCTCATCAAAACCTTAGGATACATTTTTCTGTCAGTTTCAGACATAAGCATATTGTTTTTCTATTTAAAATAAATAAATAAACACACTACAGCAGTGGGTGGACCTTATTCACATGCGTTAGAGTGAAAAAAGTTATTCAGACACTATTGTTGTCATCACTGACACTCTGAAGACATCATGTTTCTCTTTACTTGTATAATAATCCAACTTTGCATGGGTAAGAGATATGCATTCAATCAAAGTTTATTATAATACAAAAAATAAACAACTGAAAAAAAAAATCAATTTGAGCCTTTTCATAAATGTATTATTTTATTGCTTGATTGATCAAGTTTCTTCTTCTTCTTTTGCTGATACAATTCAACCACTGTCTCCAGAAAAAATATATTGTTGAGGGTAAAAATGTGACACTGTCCTGTAATTACAGTACCAGTACTGGCACTGTTGGCTCTCTCCAGTGGTATCGACAGTATGTCGGAGCAAAACCAGAGTTCCTACTTCTTGTCAATGAATATTCAACTAAATCTGAGCCTGATCGTCGTCTGTATTCAAAAGCTACAAAAGAAATCAAACGTGTGGACCTGGAGATCTCCTCTGCTGCTGTATCAGACTCTACTCTGTATTACTGCGCTCTGCAGCCCACAGTGACAGGAAACACAAGAACACTCTACAAAATCCTTTCCTCAAAAAATGAGAATGAGATGTGAACAATCAATGAGAACAATCAATAGATACAGCCTTAAAGACTAAAAGAGAACCCATAAACTGCAGCAGTTAGTAAATTACATGAAACTGCAAGCAAATATAAAGAAATAAACTGAAAAAAGTTGATGATTCCAAGTTTACGTTACGTATGTACTGTATAGCTGAAATGAATCAGTGTGACATTAAAAACTGAACGAAGCATCCTAATATTGCTAATTAAAACCATTCAAAAGTAGCCAGCAGTTAAAAGTTTCGATCTATTATCATGTGTAACAGACTGTGCAGGTATAATGTGCCACAAGGTGGCAGTGTTCTCAGACATTCATTAGGAAAAGCAATTAAAAAATTTGTAAAATTTGTACTACATTTTTTAATATAGTGTGAAAAGTGACCAAAATGGAGATGGAGATTTTTGGTGTAAATTTTTAATATATCATACTGTTAAACAGTATTATTTAAGGTTCAAAGCTTTGATTTCACACTTACAGAGAGCAGGAAGTTCCTAAATGTCTTGAATAGAAGAAAGCTTCAGTAACACACAGAGCACAAAGCACTGAGAGAATCAACACACAACTGATCTGATCATACTCACCATGAACAAATACATGCTGCTGCTTTTCATTATGGCATCAGGTGTGGCATTTATGATTTTAAAACACTGGATGTATTTTTATTGAGTTATCTATTAAAACTATTTTAAATTTGTAAAGATGTCTTTAGTAATTTACAACATTTAACCTAAGACAAAGTTAGTTAATATTGTTCTTAATGTTTGCAGATGTGACAGCTGTGGACAAAATTGAGCCAAATAAAGGGACGAGCATCACCAAAACAGAAGGAGAGTCTGTAACGCTGAGCTGCTCATATGATTCAGACAGTGAATATGTACGACTCTACTGGTACAGACAATATCCTAATGAAGATCCTCAATATTTATTATGTGAAGGAGCGCGATCAAACAGTGCTAAGCACAGCTCTGATCCTCGATTCCAGTCAAGAACTTCTCGCATATTAACTGAACTCATTATTAGTAGTGTATCTGTGTCAGATTCAGCTCTCTATTACTGCGCTTTAAGAGTTGAAGCCCAGTGATACAAAACACGAAACAAGTCGTACAAAAACTACAAGCCATTTTCACTTTGAAGCTGTTATTATGAAAACCAAATCAAAACCTCAATGTGAGATAATAACTGGAAACACCTGTGTGAGGTTGATAGGAAAAATGTTTTATGAAAGGAAAAAAATTGCATAAAAAAAGCTTGTCAGAAAGATAAAATGCTTAAAATTTTTTTAAGGTTGCAACTGTGTGTTAAAAAATGTACTACAGATGTGCAACAACAATTCATTTGTTACATTTGCAAAAAACCTAAAGCTTCCCCATATTATGAAAATGTGTTTTAAGTAGTTTTGTTTTTTAACTGACTGACACTAAAGTATGACTAAAGTTCATTTAACTTGTGTACAAAATCTACTATGCACCCACTTAGAATATAATTACTTAGAATTAATCTTAACAATAATGGACAGAAAATTTGATTCACATAATGGTAGCAATAATGAGCCAGGCCAGAAGAAAAACTCTTCCTTCAAAATAAAGCTTCTTTTTTTGTCTTGAAGTGTCAAAAGAGGAGGGATTTATATCTGACATGATCTAATTCTGTCTGACGGAGAGTGTTGATGAAATGATTCAGTCTGACTCTTATCAGAGTGAACACTTGTACAATGAATCTTCATTCAGTTATTCTGTTCTGTGCCTCAACCGGTATGTATAGTTATTTTGCTGATTATTTGGATGATCATTAAAAGAAGAAAATAATATATATAAATAAATAAAATAATATAATATAAATAATAATAATAATGTACCTCTTCTTTTTCAGCTGCCGTCTTTGGAAATGTCATAAAACCAAACAAAACCAAAGTTTTTAGTGAGGAGGGTTCAAATGTTACATTATCCTGTGGTTTTTCTGACTCTGGACGTACAGATTATCTCCACTGGTATCGTCAGTATGAAAGATCAAAACCAGAATTTCTTGTACTCACCTACAGTAGTGCAAAAGGAGCTAAAGAGTCTGATGTAGATCCAAGATTCACTGTTAACATTACAAGAAGGGAACGTGTGGATCTGATCATCTCCTCTGCTGCTGTATCAGACTCTGCGCTCTACTACTGTGCTCTGCAGCCCACACTGACAGGAAACACATCAGCTCTCTACAAAAACCTGTTACAATGAGAGATAAGAGACAAACACAGAGACAGAGATGAAGACAGAGAAAAATAAGCTGTGACTGGCAATTATGAACCAATGGTGGAAAAAAAAAATCACAGGTACAAAATCAAAAGGTACACACAGATCCCTATGAAGTATGAAGCTGGTCTTTAACACCTGTAATTCAGTCCACTGTCAAACAATAAAACATATACCCCATTTGCTATAAATAGTGCAGGTTGATGTATGCCACAGGATGGCAGTGTTCACACACTTTCACGTGGAGATAATGTTCCTATCATATATAAGAGAAATATAGTCATACTACAAAATTGTTAAACATGTATATAGTACAAACTATATTGAAAATATACTTACACAGCAGGAAATATATAAATCAAGAAACCACATATTTTGTGGTATATTAATGTGCTTTTTGAAGAAATACTACATTGCACTCTGTGCTCCATCGTCACATTATCATGTTTTGTGCTGTGAGGAAGCTAAACTCCATCAAAAAATGGTTTAATTAACATGCTTCTGGTTTGTTTTTGATGTAGTATAAACCGCCATGTAAAACATTTTATATACAATGTTTTCTAAATCTCTAATAAAATAGTGTAGTTATCTAACACCATTAAATTACAGTCATAAACAGCAGCAGGAAGTTCAGAGAGGAGGAAGTTCCTGTGTGTGTTTGTGTCCGATCTGCAGTGACTTACAGCTCAGAGCACTGAGAGCCTCAACAGAGAACTGAACTGATCTGATTGAACATGGACAGATGCTTCATACTGATTCTCATTGTGGAAACAGGTACATTATTTATGGAGTGAAAACAAATTAAAGACTGTTTTTAAATGATAACAGTATGTTTTTATGATTATGTGCTGTGAAATGTGTTAGGGATTATTTTGTCAACTTTGCTTTCGAAAATCAAAAATCTGTCTATTTGTGCTTATTGTTGACAGGTTTAGTGGCTGGAGACGATATTAAGCCAGATAAAGCGACAGAAAAAACCTTTCAAGAAGGAGAAACTGTCAAACTGAGCTGCTCATATAGTACAAACAGTGAATATGTTTTGCTTTACTGGTACAGACAGAATCCCAACAGAGAACCACAATATTTATTACGCAAAAGGTGCCCGATTACGTTATGATGATAACACTCTGATGGTTGATTTCAGTCAACTACATCACGTACATCCACTGAACTCACTATTACTGATGTACGTCTATCAGATTCAGCTCTCTATTATTGTGCTCTAAGAGTAATAGCCAAATGATCAAAAACATGAGACATGTCATACAAAAACCTGAAGCTCTTTTCACTCTAAAAATATCTAGTGAATACCACAATCAAAAACACAGTCTAACCAGCCCCTAAGGAAATAAAAAATGTGGCAACACCTGTGAAACTTAAAAAAAAGTTCCATTTATACACAAATATATTCTTAATCAATTAGTCTTTTCAATTTTAGGAATTCTTGTACTTATTCAGATGGCTGTCTCAGTTCATAGTTGAGTTGTGTTTTGATTCTCCAACAGCATCCAGTATATTTGATATTATTGTTCAGTCTGTTGGGTTTATCATGGCTTTGGCAATGAACTTCTGAGCTTCTTCTTACACAAGCCTCAACAATTCAAAGCCATATATTTTATGTATGGATAAAACATGTGAAAACTACTTTTTTAATTGATAGGCTTTGCAAATCCAGTAATTTTACATTTATTCATTTAGCAAATGCTTTCACCCAATTGTTCTTTATAATTTATGCAATACAATAATATTCTGTGTACTTTTTGGTCTTGCTGCAGCAGTTTGGGAAGGGATGACAATCCTGTGCACAAAGAAAGAATGGTACATTATAAAACATGTTTTTATAATAGTACAGAAAGTAACAAATATCTCTAAAGTCAGGAAGGGACTTATTGCATTAAATGGATTCCCAGTTTACATGCTCCGACTGGATCAAGCAGCAGTGAAAGATAATTTGAAGAAAGATTTCATGGAGATCTCAACAAATCCTCAAGCTCTGTTTCTCTGTCAATCCACACATCCTGTGTTTTCATGCAGTTTTCACTTAAACATTTCACTTAAACATTCGCAACTGCTGTTACGGAATAAAACACTCCAGCAGTGGGCGGAGCTTATTCAACTTGTTGAGAGTTCAAAATACTATTTTTTCCATCACAGTCTCACTGAAGACATCATGTTTGTCTTTACCTGGATATTAATGCAACTTTGCATGGGTAAGAGATATTCATTCAAGCATTAGGTTTATTATGAAAAAAAAACAACCTTAAAATCGAGGCTTTGCATATATTTATTCTTTTATTGCTTGATAAATTGAGACTCTTTTCTATTCCACAGTAACTTCTTTTGCTGATACAATTCAACCACTGTCTCCAGAAAAATATATTGTTGAGGGTAAAAATGTGACACTGTCCTGTAATTACAGTACCAGTACTGGCACTGTTGGCTCTCTCCAGTGGTATCGACAGTATGTCGGAGT
Organism: Carassius carassius; assembly: GCF_963082965.1. Taxonomy (NCBI): domain Eukaryota; kingdom Metazoa; phylum Chordata; class Actinopteri; order Cypriniformes; family Cyprinidae; genus Carassius; species Carassius carassius. The sequence continues at coordinate 10,628,831 of NC_081766.1, forward strand.
AAAACCAGAGTTCCTACTTCTTGTCGATGAATATTCAACTAAATCTGAGCCTGATCTTCGTCTGTATTCAAAAGCTACAAAATAAATCATTTTGAAGACCATATGGATTGAGTTTGGAACATCAGAATGTGAGTCTGCATTGTGATACAAGAGACATGAAAACAGAGTCAGTTTCAGTTAATCTGATGAGCATCAGCGTTAAAACACCATTGCTATTAGTGTTGGTATTAGGAAATACATGTATCATGTATCACACTGCCGCTGAATGCCGCAATTGACTGAACGTGTAGAGAGCAGTGTACGTCTTTATTCACTGTAAGTTTCAGTGAATACAGTTATATAGCCTAATCAAATGCATGGATGCATAATGTATGTCCTAAGATTAATCATTGCACATAATAATTAAGTGATATATGTAGTTTAATATATACACAATACTAGTCTTCATTGAGACGCAGCATTAAGACCAAGTGATATGAATTTAATGAGGACTCTAATGTGTAGGTGAAACCCAAGACTTTATTAACCATAAACTTTTTTTAAAATTATTTATTTAAAACAAAATAACCAGCAGGCCAACATAACCATTCAACATAATAAAAAGATAATCTTAATGATCAGTTGAGCTTTATTCATACTTTTTGGTTATGGTATATTATAGATCATATTTTTTACTTCAGTGTTGATCAATCAAACATTTAATTTTAATGCTGTGTTCTCATCCTCTTACAGTGAAAAATATGTGGAGTTTGTGGGGAAATGAAAAAGCAACTCAACTTTTGCTTTGTACAGTGCAAACATGACCATCCCTTGTGTTCTGCTTCTGTTATTCTTGACTAAAAGAAAGGGTCTACTGATTCTTGACCTTGAATCATATGATCAAATAATGCCAATGAATGTTATATATGATTAATATTATTAATTTTTTTATTTTTTTTTTTAATTTTTTTTTTACTGTTTTTGGATGTTTTATCTCTATTTTATGCTGTAGAACACTGATTTCATTGTAAAGCTGTAATATATTAGTATGAATTCTTTGGGTAAGTTTGATTAAAAGTTGAATGGTTTTCTTGCAGAGGAGACATCTGCGCAGTCATGAACACCTCTGGAAAACAAGGCACTTAAATCCGAGGGAGAAAAAGTCACTCTGTCCTGTAAATATGATGGAGCTGTAAATAACCTGCACTGATATCGTCAGTTTCCAGGGTCCAAATCGGAGTTCCTCGCATTTATTTATCCACACGAGCCACAAGTAATCCTCTTCCTGATCGTCTAATACCTAAAGTTGATAAAAACAACAATCTTGTGAGTCTGGAGATCTCTGATGCTGAAGTAACAGATTCTGCGCTGTACTACTGCGCACTGACGCCCACAATGACAAGAAACTACAGTGTACAAAAACCTCCTGAACAATAAAACATGAAAATTATGTGAATATTTTTGTTTCAGAAATATATTTAAGAGAATATCACACATCAGACATTGGTGGTATGTAGTAAAGTATCAAAGCATCAAGAAAGAAAAAAAAATACAAGTGCTAAATATATAGCACTACAAGTGCTTCATTGGCTCATAAGGGGAACCATTTAAGTGCTAATATATCCTAAAGATATGGGTCACGGCTTGATGCCCATGGGAAAATGTAGGTCCCATGGCCAAACCAGGTGAGAAACACTGCTTTATAAAATATAATATTAGTTAAAAATATTTGAGAAGTTCATTGTTACATGTCATGTCTGTTAGTTTTCCTGAGTTGTCTTATGTCATTCTGTTCACCTTGGTTCCATTAGACCCCCCTCTATTATATCTAGAGCAATTTTGCCCATTCAGAGAAGCCACACCTTTGAGTATTTTTAAATGCAAATGCATGATTATTGTAAGTATAAAAGTCTCAGTGTAAAACATTATGGTAGAAATCACTCATACACATGCACAAATGTGGTCAATAAACAAAGCATACTTTAAGATCATTTACTGCAAGGACGCAAAAAAATAGGTGCATGATACCCATTGGTACATCTAGTAACTAAACAGCTTACAATACAGAGATGACTATTGGGGATCAAGCATGTGTTCTAAAAACATTTTCAGGTTTATTCTAATTCTGTGAAAAATGTTTTCTAAAATACATTTTTTTAAGCAATTTCAAACTTCATCCACGAGAGGTCAGCATCACTCTCTCTTCATATACGAGTAGATCACGTGACAACACAAACATTTCAAGAAGCACTCTGCGAGATGAACAGTTTTTGAGAGCACAGTTGAGTGAATGTTTGTTCATAGATCAACTATGTTTAGATGGGCTTTTATTTCGCTGTGTTTCACAGCACATTATGATGGTAAGCACATCTGTAAACTTTAAAAGTAAATTATTTACTTACATTCAGTTTATTAAATGTTTAAATTTACTTTGGTTATAATTCATGTTTTTCTGTCTATTTTCCAGTGTCCTCAGGACAGGACAGGGTTGAACAGTCTTCAGGAGAAATGTCTGAAAGTGAAGGAGCTCAAGTTATTTTAATGTGTAATTATACTACTACTTCTTTAAGTCCGGACCTCTTCTGGTACAAACAGCTACCAAACAGATCACCAACATTCATTTTGAATCAATATTCCACTGAGCCTGATTTTACAAAGCAATTTTCTGCAACATTGGACTCCACATCAAGAACATTTCCACTGATGATCAAGAATCTGCGAGTGTCTGACTCTGCTGTGTACTACTGTGCTCTGAGGCCCACAGTGACTGAAACACACTCAACACTCACACAAAAACAGGGGACTTACATTACCAAGCACACTTGAAAATCCATTTCACAGTTCCACAAATTATCCCCCAAATAAATGATTTAAATTTTGTTTTTTTTTGCAGATTCTGTCTCGGCATAATAATAAGTAACTGGGGACAAAATAAAAGAAAACATACTAGAACTAGCAAATCAGCTAAATATATTTCAGAATTACTTTTGTTTACATTTGCTCATGTTAAGTTAATGACAGTAAATAAATAATTTTCCATTTGGGTGATCCTGAAATTACACTGTAGCCCACTGACCCACCTGACTAGACTGTATGTCCTTTTCTGTATCCTGAATTAAATGGCACCAAAATGATGTGAACCAAAACACAATTACTGTATTGATGTAACCAGTGTTTACAACCAAAAGCAGAATGGTCTGACATTATCCTTGTGAAATAATGCTACATAGAACAAACCTGCATGAAACAAAAACAGCGGACGGGCTAAATGAGCGGAAAAAATTGGTTTCTTATATATCAGAAGTGAAATAGCATTTCCTTGGTTACCCCTGTAAACAAAGCAGCGCTGCACTCATAAATACTACTTAATACGCAAGTACGAGAAGAAAATGCCATTATCATAACTTTTCTGAAGTTCGGCTTAAGCGATACATTCATATAACCCCTCACACCAATTCTGTATTTATATTTTCTTCCTATATTTTGAGCATCCTAAACAGTGAGCTTGCTCTACCTGCTACAGTATTTTCTCCTCTTTGTGTCCATCTTCAGTGTCTCTGACCTCTGTTGATGTCCTGATTTTTTCTTTATTACTGTCCCAGTAGCTCCTGAAAATAACAGAAAAATAAGTTAAAAAAATACAGTACAAAGACTGGAGAAATGTAATATATTTTTGTAGGCCTACTTATTTTTCTGTTGATTTTGGGAGCTAGGGACAGTGATAAAGACCTAGCAGTGGATTGCAACCAACAGACTGGCAACCACTGCAATAAACTAACCTTGTTTCATATTCAATCTCTTATTCACTTCAGTTACACTGACAGACAGGAGATGTCTGTGGAGATTTGAACAAGTGTAACTGATTATATGATGAGATGCAAATCCACATTCCAATTACTTCTGTCCCATGTCAATAAAATGCATTAAAAAACTGCAATTTAAGAATTTTAAATGTATTTTTATATTTTTATATTTCTTTGAGTCTGAAGATGATAATTTATTGACCTGCATGAGCAGATCTCACATTTATAAGACTAAATTTAATGTTTAGTTTTAAACTATGTGCAGATGTGAAGGGGTTTTTGGCATCAAATTTAAAGAGGAGGAGTTTGGCACATACAGTAGATATGAGATGATCTTACATTTACTAGACTGTCATAAAACTCACTCCTGTTGTAGTTAAACACACACATGTACAATGATGCTTCATTCAGTCATCCTACTTTGGGCCTTGACATGTAAGTGCTTTTGTCTATGTTTTGCATGTATTTGCATTTATAATTTGAGAATATACAGTACATGTAAAATATTTTGTCAAATAATCTTCTCATCTTACATGCTTAATGAACTTTTCATTGGTAATATAAAAATATTACATCCTTAAATAATGTAAAATTTTCTCTGCTTTTAACCTTTAGAATTTTATTAGATTAATATTAGATTAATATTTTATATAACTAACTAGTATTGTTTATTGTATGTAAACCATTTCAAGTCACTGTACTAAATCAAATTCATAATTTACACATTTCTTTCCCCAGGTGTGAGTTTTGGAGCTGAAATCACACCAGACAGCACTGAGGAATCTGCTGCAGTGGGTTCAACTGTTACTTTATCCTGCAGTTATTCCTCTGCAGACTCACTTCAATGGTACAGTCAGTATCCCGGATCAGCTCCTCAGTTTCTTGTGCTCATAATAGAGGGTATGAAAGAGACTAAGACATCTAATGTAGATCCCAGGTTCTCTACTAAGCTCAGAAAAGAAAATCAATCCACAAAAGAGATCAACCGTGTGGATCTGATCATCTCTTCTGCTGCTGTATCAGACTCTGCTCTGTATTACTGTGCTCTGGAGCCCACAGTCACAGGAAACACAAGAACACTCTACAAAAAACCTTATACACAGATAAAGCTGTATTTCTTTCCATAAATATAGGTATATTATAAATTCACACTGTATTAATTTGAGATAAACTATAAAACAATATATAAACTATATAGTTGAAGCAGTGGTACAATTAATTATAATATTTTAAATATTTTAACACTTAATACTATTATGAATGCTCTTTCTTTACACTTCCCTCTAGGATGCAAGTCACTGACTAAATGTTGATTCAAATACAGTTCAACATTAATTTTTTGTAATAACTCTTTTTATCACCAAAATACACATCAGCCCTAAATTCACTTTTTGTGTATATGCACATCTAAAGAGAGACATCCTGCCGATAATCTGGTTATGATTTAAAGTCATATAGCTAAGCACTATAATAAAGTGCTGCATAAGGAATTCATCCAGATCATATTCTGTTTATCACATAATCATGTAACAAAGTCAGTACGTAACCACAAGAGGGTACTATGCAGTATAGCACATGAATAGTACTCAAATAAGATAATTGTCTATGAAACAGATTCTGATCTGTTCTGCTCTCTCAAAGAGTTCTCTGGAAGAGGTGGGGTTTAAACACTGATATCTGATGTGATCTTCTTTAACTTCAAGTCTGTTAGAGAGAGAATAAGAAACGCACACAATGAATCTCTATTCTGTCGTTCTGCTTTCTGCCTTTGCATGTAAGTATTGAATTGTTTTGAATCTAAATTCTCAAAATGGAGCCATAATGGATATTTACTGCTCAAAATTAAGTATAAATGTTTTTCTTTTTGTTGTATATTGTATTCTATACTGAACATCTAAATTGAATAATTTATTTTTAACACCAGAAATCTTTATAAGAGATTTGATCTACTTTCACAGATGCAGCTTATGGAAATGAAATCATCAATCCAACCAAAACAGAGGTGTTTGCTGATGAGGGTTCAGTGTTAAATTATCCTGCAGTTATTCATCTGCACTCCATCTTCACTGGTATCATCAGTATCCTGGATCAGCTCCTGAGTTCATTGTGCTCATCTCAGACGGTTCAAGAGAATCTCAGGAGTCCTATGTAGATTCTAGATTCACAACTAAAGTCACTAAAGTCAGTAAAGAAAACCTTGTGGATCTGGAGATCTTCTCTGCATCTATAACAGACTCTGCTCTGTACTACTGCGCTCTGACGCCCACAGTCACAGGAAACACATGAGCACTCTACAAAAACCTGACACATACCCAACACCCATATCTGCTGTTTACACTAGGGAACACCCCTCTATTCAACAAAAAACAGTATGCACGAATTGTCATTAACAGAATAAAAGGATATAACAGAAAGGATGACACACAAAGATACTTCAAGTATTCATAACATTGTATTAAAGCAACTATGTTTAAAGAAGTGATTAAATAATTTTTAGATGCATTTGCATTTTGCCCGATTGTGAAATGGGTGAGGTTTATATCTTAGGGGTAGTTTGTTGAACAGAGACTGAGTTGTAAGCATACATACAATAATGATACTCCATTTAGTTATTCTAAACAAATGTCCATGGGTATATCAGCGATTAAATAGCTTAATAACATAAAGAGGGATAAATATAGCGGGGATAAAGCATTTGTTCAAAAATCCTTCTTGATAAAGAATTTTTCAAGGTTTACAAAATAAAATCAGGTTAGCAAATTCAAACTTCAACCACAGTGTCTTGAGCCTCAAATCATCACAACAAACAAGCTCTTCAATGAGCATTTTATTAACACATTAGCATGCAGTGAGGACCTGACCTGAATCTGGAATTCAAAATCTAATTTAAATCCGGGAGTATTAACACTTTCAAACATTCATGTTAATTTTATTTGTTCATAAATAATAATTCATGTTTGTGCTTTTCTTAAGGCAAATGGTTATTCAAAGTGCTTTACACAAAAGAAAGTAAAATAATCATGTAGAACAAAAATAAAACAAGCAATTTTAAAACTTTGGAAATTATAAATTTTTTTACTTATTTAAAATGAATTTAAAACAAGTAGAAATAGAAAATGATTTGACATAAAATACAGTGAATATGTAAAATACAGTGCAATCAGTTCGGACATCGCACAGTGCTTATTCAACAAATGCACAGCTAAACAGGTGTGTTTTGAGTCTAGATTTAAATGTGACTAGTGTTTTAGCACATCTGATCTCTTCTGGAAGCTGATTCCAGCTGCGGGCGGTAAAGTAAATAAAGGAAGACTCCCCTTGTTTTGTGTTAACCCTTGGTATTTCCAACTGACTCGATCCTAATGATCTGAGTGGTCTGTTAGGTTTATATTGAGTGAACATATCTGCAATGTATTTTGGTCCTAGGTCATTGAGTGACTTATAGGCAAGTAAACTTTGAAATCAATCCTGAATGTAACTGGAAGCCAGTGTAAGGACCTGAGGACCGGTGTGATATGCTCAGATTTATGTGTTAAATAAATAAATATATACTGTATTTATAATTCCTTCAAGATAAAGCTTTCTTCTAAGAAATGGCAGAACAAAAACATGAGAAGCGGCAGACAGCATCATCACACAGAAAGCAGGAAGTTTTAGTGTGTTTGAGAGTGAAACTGCAGAGAGTCACAGTAACAGATCTACAGCTCAGAGCACAGAGAACATTAACACACACCTGATCTGATCTAGTCAACATGGAAAAACACCTGCTTTTGATTTTTATTATGATCTCAGGTATAATATGACCTGAAATCATAATGAATATTTTTTTTATTAATTACAGTAATAGACACATTTAAATGGAATAGTCTTGTTAATTGACTCACAAATTATTTTGTTCATTTGATTTAGGTGTGATGACTGCAGACCAGATTAGACCGAATCAAGAAATTAGTGTCATAAAGGAAGATGAGACTGTGACCCTCAGCTGCTCATATGATACAACCAGCGGTTATGTTTACTGGTACAGACAGTATCCTAATGGAGAGCTTCATTATTTAATATACAAGGCTACATGGTCAAGTAGTGGAGGTGGGAGCCCTGTTGATTCTCGCTTTGAGTCGACTACATCAGATACATCCACTGAACTCACTATTACTGGTGTAACTCTGTCAGATTCAGCTCTCTATTATTGTGCTCTAGAAGTTGTAACCCAGTGATACAAAGTCTATGTGAAGCCGTACAAAAACTCAATTTCTTCATCCACTTTGATGTCAAGCCACATCAAATCCACAATCTAAAATTCACACTACTGAATTATATTTGTAAAAGCCACCTGTGTGTGATTACTGAAAAGGTAATGAAAAGGAAACACAATGTTTCCTGGATTACATATACTGAATTCACCACCAGGGGGAAGCAATCCTTTAATTTCTTGTGTGAGACTGCTCAGTTGTTGAAAATATCAATAAAAGCTACTAAGAATTGAAAGAGATTTGCCATAAATAGAGACTCACATCAGTCTGACTCTCACTCGCTTCAACTCAGAGCAATGATGACAAAATAGCTGATTATTACTCTTTTCTTCACAGCACATGATTTTGGTGAGAACATCTTTCATTTACTCTTATTTATTTGAGTTACTTAATATCTGATTGTTAATTCATGTCTGATTCTTTCCAGTGTGCTGGGGACAGTACAGCATCGATCAGCCTTTAAGAGAAAAGACATCTGCTGAGGGAAATCAAGTCATTCTATTGTGTACATACTGCAAATGCTTATCTCAGATCCCCGACATTCATTCTGAGTGACTTTTCCATTGAGCCTGAATTTAAAAAGAGATTTCACATAAAACTGGACTCCACATCAGGAACAGTTCCTCTGTCAATCCAGAATCGGGGTTGGGGTAACGCATTACAAGTAACGCGGGTGTTACGTAATCAGATTACTTTTTTCAAGTAACTAGCAAAGTAACACATTACTTTTTAATTCAATAATACAAGAAAATACTTTTACTTTTTCAAAAAAGTTACGCCAGATACTTTGTTTTTCCATTTATTGACTGACAAGTTTACTGAACTTTTACTTTACTGCATTAAGTGAGACATGTTATAGTACTTGTATATCATTGCTCTTTTGTTGATTTGGATTGCTTCCATTGTCCTCATTTGTAAATTGCTTTGGATAAAAGCGTCTGCTAAATGTAAATGTAAATGACAAGTCTCCAGTCCCCATATTGGGAGAAATCAGAAGTGTGAACATAATGTAGTTATACACTAAAGGTGAATGTGCATTAATTCAACCCATTTGCAAAAAAAAAAAAAAAAAAAAAAAAACATATTTAGTATTCATCAAAATGAATTAAAACTCAGAATAAGATGAAAACCTGCTATAATTAAATATGTTTACATTTATCAGATGCTTTTATCCAAAGCAACTTACAGTGCATTCATTTATTAATATTCAAGTACATTTATTTATTTTAATGTTTTTTTTACCAGTAGTGTGTGTTTCCTGGGAAATGAACCCATGACCTTTTGCGCTGCTAACACAATGCTCTACCACTGAGCCACAGGAACTATTGTTAAATAACACAAACGTATCTAATCCCATTTTATTTACTAATGTCGTTGCCGCTGACCTTTAATGATCCAGTTCAACCATACTTAATAAGCAAAAATGACTTAATGACTAGATAAACAACAATTTTGCTTCATTGTTTTTATTTATTTATTTATTTATTTTATTATTGCTGAAGAGTTTTGAACCTTTGTTCCACTGTACAGACGTGAATTTACTTTTCCTTCAGCCTGAGGTTTATTCATAACACTTTTTGGTGTGAAAGGAATTTTACAATTGTAATAATATAACTTCTTATATTAAAAACAATTAAGCCCATGCAGCTCATATTTAAAAAGTAACACAAAAGTACAACCCGAATTCCGGAAAAGTTGGGACGTTTTTTAAATTTTAATAAAATGAAAACTAAAGGAATTTCAAATCACATGAGCCAATATTTTATTCACAATAGAACATAGATAACGTAGCAAATGTTTAAACTGAGAAATTTTACACTTTTATCCACTTTATTAGCTCATTTAAAATTGAATGCCTGCTACAGGTCTCAAAAAAGTTGGCACGGGGGCAACAAATGGCTAAAAAAGCAAGCAGTTTTGAAAAGATTCAGCTGGGAGAACATCTAGTGATTAATTAAGTTAATTGATATCAGGTCTGTAACATGATTAGCTATAAAAGCTTTGTCTTAGAGAAGCAGAGTCTCTGAGAAGTAAAGATGGGCAGAGGCTCTCCAATCTGTGAAAAAAAATTGTGGAAAACTTTAAAAACAATGTTCCTCAACGTCAAATTGCAAAGGCTTTGCAAATCTCATCATATACAGTGCATAACATCATCAAAAGATTCAGAGAAACTGGAGAAATCTCTGTGCGTAAGGGACAAGACCGGAGACCTTTATTGGATGCTTGTGGTCTTCGGGCTCTCAGACGACACTGCATCACTCATCGGCATGATTGTGTCAATGACATTACTAAATGGGCCCAGGAATACTTTCAGAAACCACTGTCGGTAAACACAATCCGCCGTGCCATCAGCAGATGCCAACTAAAGCTCTATCATGCAAAAAGGAAGCCATATGTGAACATGGTCCAGAAGCGCCGTCGTGTCCTGTGGGCCAAGGCTCATTTAAAATGGACTATTTCAAAGTGGAATAGTGTTTTATGGTCAGACGAGTCCAAATTTGACATTCTTGTTGGAAATCACGGACGCCGTGTCCTCCGGGCTAAAGAGGAGGGAGACCTTCCAGCATGTTATCAGCGTTCAGTTCAAAAGCCAGCATCTCTGATGGTATGGGGGTGCATAAGTGCATACGGTATGGGCAGCTTGCATGTTTTGGAAGGCTCTGTGAATGCTGAAAGGTATATAAAGGTTTTAGAGCAACATATGCTTCCCTCCAAACAACGTCTATTTCAGGGAAGGCCTTGTTTATTTCAGCAGGACAATGCAAAACCACATACTGCAGCTATAACAACAGCATGGCTTCGTCGTAGAAGAGTCCGTGTGCTAACCTGGCCTGCCTGCAGTCCAGATCTTTCACCTATAGAGAACATTTGGCGCATCATTAAACGAAAAATACGTCAAAGACAACCACGAACTCTTCAGCAGCTGGAAATCTATATAAGGCAAGAATGGGACCAAATTCCAACAGCAAAACTCCAGCAATTCATAGCCTCAATGCCCAGACGTCTTCAAACTGTTTTGAAAAGAAAAGGAGATGCTACACCATGGTAAACATGCCCCGTCCCAACTATTTTGAGACCTGTAGCAGAAATCAAAATTGCAATGAGCTCATTTTGTGCAAAAAATTGTAAACTTTCTCAGTTTAAACATTTGCTATGTTATCTATGTTCTATTGTGAATAAAATATTGGCTCATGTGATTTGAAAGTCTTTTAGTTTTCATTTTATTAAAATTTAAAAAACGTCCCAACTTTTCCGGAATTCGGGTTGTAACATAACGCATTACTTTCCATAAAAAGTAAGAAGAAGAGACACAATATTGGAGAGAAACACAATATTGTGATGCGTTACTTTTAAAAGTAACTTTCCCCACCACTGCTCAACACTAAAACCTGATATTGTGATCAATGAGTCTTTACTGAGGACCAATGCACACTGCACAGGCTTAGTGCCTTAAAACATTACCAAACTAGACCAAAATATATGTGACATTATGTATAAATTTATGCACACTGCCGCTCAAATTTGTGATTAGTAAGATTATTATAGTACGGATTTTTAAAGTATCTTAAATAGAAAACTATTTGAATGGCAAATGGCATCCCAAAGTGTACAGCAGCAGGAAGTTCAGAGAGGAGGAAGTTCCTGTGTGTGTTTGTGTCTGATCTGCAGTGACTTACAGCTCAGAGCACTGAGAGCCTCAACAGAGAACTGAACTGATCTAATTGAACATGGACAGATGCTTCATACTGATTCTCATCGTGAGAACAGGTACATTATTTTTTGAACAATTAATGAAAATCTGTAATTACATCGTTTTAAAATCTGAAACTCCAAATCTTTTAATCTTTAGTGTGTTTGTGATATTATGTTTTCTACCTTGATTTCATAAATCAAAATCATACTGTTGACAGGTTTGGTGACTGGAGACAGCATTGAGCCAGATAAAGGGACAGAAAAAAACTCTCAAGAAACAGAAACTGTCAAGCTGAGCTGCTCATATACTACAAGTAGTGAATATGCTGTGCTTTACTGGTACAGACAGTATCCCAACAGAGAACCACAATATTTATTACGCAAAAATGCAAGGTCATTGAGGTATTATGAAGACACCTCTAATGATCGATTTCATTCAGCTACAACACAAACATCCACTGAACTCACTATCACTGATGTACATCTGTCAGATTCAGCTCACTATTATTGTGCTCTAAGAATAGGAGCCCAGTGAAACAAAACATGAGACATGTAATACAAAAACCTGAAGCTCTTATCACTTTGAAAATATCTAGTGAAACCACAATCAAAACCAAAATCTATCAATCCCACAATGTAATAAAATATGTGGTCACACCTGTGTAACCTTGTCGTTACAACAACATCATCACTGGTGTGCTACATTTACCTGCAGAATTGAAGATATTACAAACTTCTCTTCAGCAAATGCAAAACCACATGAATTTAACAACATGTTGCCATACCCTCATAATTAAATGGTGTTAATATATCAGTAATTTCTGTCATCAAAGCCAAAAAATGACATTCTAGAGAGTTTTTTTTAATAAAATTAATCTCTCTCTCGCGTGCTCTCCCTCTCTCTGTAATTGTAATGTAAAACTATGTAATTTCAGAAGTTGGCCACAATGTGGTGGCATAATCTATGATGTTGGTGCAAACTATTTATATCAGCTCCTGCTGTATTGTGTTATATGTGTTTAACCTCTGCAAAAGAATGACTAACATTGGATTATTATATTACAATATAACAATAAACAACTTAGAGAAATTTATGCAGATATTAATATGGAAGTGGGATCCATATGCAACCTGCTTTAAAGAAGTCAAGAAACCATAAATAAAAAATACAATAGCCAGAAAGTTAAAATGACAATCAATTATTTTAAATATAAAAAATGCATATGGTTACAGTATGCAAATGTAAACCATAAAAGTCTTTTCTAACTATAAATATGATGATGATGACCTCTACAGAGGAAGCTCCTCCTATAAAGTGTTTGAGGTCTACTGCATCACAAAGAAGCAAAAGCAAGAAGACACTCTTAACTTCTCAGTTAATTTTTATGACTTCTCTCATTTCAGTTGGAAAGTACAACAGATATAATGAAACGGTGGCAAAGGGTGGTAATCATTCTGTTCATATATTTGTGGGGTAAGTAGCACTAATAAATATGTGTAGACTAATTTTAATTTTTAATATTGGAAATCCCTGTGTGTGAGTATGTGTTTTTATTTCATTAGAAAATAAACTTACTTTTTAAAAAAATTATATTTTAGGATGTGATTCTCTGGATAGTGTTGAACAGAAAACAAGAGTTCAAACTGCTTTTGAAGGTGAAACTGTAACAATCAACTGCAAATATTCAACCACCGATTCATTTCCATATCTGTTCTGGTACCAGCAAGAAATAAACGGATACCCTCGATATATGCTGAAGAAATTTCCTGGATCTGGTGAAGTTGAAAAACAATTTGAAGAGCGATTTGATGCCGATCTCAACACCTCTACAACATCAGTTCCTCTGACAATCAAGAATCTGCGTGTGTCTGACTCTGCTGTGTACTACTGTGCTCTGCAGCCCACAGTGACTGAAACACACTCAACACTCACACAAAAACCCTAAAATAAATAATCATTTTTTAGAAATACAATTCCAACAATTCCAGTTTATATTCATAAATCAATTTACCTCATGTTTTTAAATTTGACATTAGCCTAATATAAATTATATTTAAAAAAGTAATTTTCATATCAAAACAACACAAAGTGACAAATATTCAGTTAAAACACATGTTGAGTGTACTGGGTTATCACTAGAAATAAATGTAATATGGTATGAGCAGAAACACAGCTCTTATTTCAATGCTTTATACACTGTTAAATATTGCCCGTTTTATGAAATAACCTTCTGGGGACCAGAAGAGGGCGATATACAGTCAGCATTCATACATCAGCTCTTTAAGTTGGCATTGACAGGAAACAATTACTGTAAGTAAATGAGTGTTACATGAGGCACATTAATACCTCCTTATTTACTGAAAACAAATATCCGTGATATTTACTAGGATTGTTATATATTTGAACTCAAATGTTGATAATCAAGAAGTACAATTCATTTCCATGTGTTCTCATTCAGTGCAGTTACAAGGAGGAGCCTGTGGAGGTTTGAATAAAAGCAAAGTGATCATATAAACTTCTCAAAATGCAAACATGATGATACCTTATGCTCTTCTTCTGCTGTTGTTCATAACAAGTGAGTGAAATTTACTTATAACTTTTAGACATTTGTACAAATAATGCAGGTTATATTTTTAGACTGACTTTGTTCAAATGCTTAAATGATACAAATTCAGTTTGATGAAATATATTATGTTTTGCATTTTCCAGGGGACACATTGGCACAGTCAATAACACCACAGGAAAACAAGGAACTTGCAACTGTGGGGCAAAATGTCACCCTGTCCTGCAAATATGAAGGAAGTATAACTAACCTACACTGGTATCGCCAATATCCCAGATCCAAACCGGAGTTCCTGGCTTGGATTTACCCACAAGGAGCTACAAGTAACCCACTTCCTCCCCGAATTAAACCAAGAGTGGACAAAAACCTTGTGAGTCTGGAGATCTCTGATGCTGAAGTAACAGATTCTGCTCTGTACTACTGCGCACTGACGCCCACAATGACAGGAAACTCAACTACAGTGTACAAAAACCTCCTGAACAATAAAACAGGTCTCTGTGAATTCTTGAAATCAGTCCCAACTTATGAATGTGAAATAATTTCAATGCTGCTTACCTTTTAATTTACACATATTTATAACACTACAGTCAAATAGCACTACATTAAACAATTACAGATTTATAATAATGAAAACAAATAATAAAACCTACAGTATGAATCAAATGCTGCTATTTTCACTTGCCATATACTGTACATCCAAACTTTCCAGGACTTTATGGCAATGGTCACAGCATAAGTTTTATTATTTTATGTCAATCTTGGGCAGATAAAGCACGGTGCTGACATTTTTCCCACTAGACCAAGCTGAGCTGGAGAGGTTTGGATTTGGCATCATATCTGAGAGGAACTTAAAGTTCTCCACACAAAACCGAGCAGCTAATGATGACAGAAGTCTGATGTAGATCCCAGATTCACTGCTAAACCCAACAAAGAAAAACCATGTGGATCTGGAGATCACCTCAGCTAAAGTAACAGAGTCTTTGTACTACGTGCCTTGGAGCCAACAGTGAGAGGACACACAAGAACACTGTGCAAAAAACCTGCCACATCTGAGAACACAAATCTGTTTATAGGAGGACATTTATAAGAGAATACTTAAATATCTATAAAAATAAGAAGTTACAGTACTACACACTATAAACTTGAAGTGTGTGACCCTGGACCACAAAACCAGTCTTAAGTTGCTGGGGTATATTTTTTAGAAATAGCCAAAAAATTTTTTTATAAATAATAATAATTTTGGATTTTTCTTTTATGCCAAAAATCATTAGGATATTAAATAAAGATCATGTTCCATGTATATAATTTGTACATTTCCTACTGTAAATGTATCAAAACTTAATTTTTGATTAGTAATATGCATTCTTAAGAATTCATTTGGACAACTGTAAAAGATTTTCTCAGTATTTAGCTTTTATTTCTCCCTCAGATTCCAGATTTTCAAATAGTTGTATCTCGGCCAAATATTGTCCGATCCTAACAAACCACACATAAAAAGAAAAGCTTATTTCTTCAGCCTTCAGCTTTTGAAATCAATTTAAATTTTCTTAATTTCAAAAAATGTACACTTAAGACTGGTTTTGTGGTCCAGGGTCACATATCAAGTTGCAAAAACAATATTAAATGTCTTTCATTAATATGTATTGATTATTCATATTACATAGGGAAATATAGTACATTAAAAAATAACATGTAAAAATGTGAAAATTAGTTTGAGATGTTTAATAATGTAGAAATATATTGTTAAAATATATAAGTAAAAAAGCTTTAAATTATTTAAATGGAATAAAAAAAAAATAATTATCTGTTTTATGCAGGCTGAATATGTCTCTGATCACACCCACAACCTATAACAGACCAAATCTCTGGCACAATTATTTGTGTGCAAAGATAAACAACCATTTATCCACAACATGTTTGATTATACTGCATCTGAAATGTTATATTCTCTGTTGGTGTAAGGACAGAATATAATACTGAGCTGCTATAAGGCAAAAAAAATGTGAGGCTTTACTGCATTATTTTCCTATTCACATTGCCAATGAGTAAGATAACAAAATTCTGACTCTGAATATTGTACAAGTCCCTTAACACTCTTTATAAAAGGCATAAAAGTAAATGTAGTCAGATTGAATGTTTCATTATGTTTCTTGTATGAATACAGCATCAAATTCATCTGTTTATTCAGCAAATTCCTCTTCTTTTTTAGTTTAAGGTGATCAATCAAATAAATAAATAAAATAAAAGTCAAACAAGGATAAATGGCAACCTTTTCTGCTGTTGCTTTTTGTTTTAATGGAAGTTATTATGCAATTGCACATCCTGACCACTTTGTGGCAGAATTGTGTCCTATTATACATTCAAGCTCCTCCTATATGTGTTTAACCTTTGCAAACATAGTCTCACACAAAGTGTAATCTAAAGTCAGATCAGCTCATCAAAATCATAAACTCTGACTGTTAATCTTCTTAATATTTCACTAATATTGCAGTTTTTTACGCTTTTGTAAACTATGTTAATCTGGCTGAGGAATTTTCTTCTATTGGCTGCAGTTCTAGGTGAAGTAACTTGCCTTTACTCCTTATCTTTACATCAGAATATACTTGAAAACTGATTTATTTACATTTGTATATTTCGTGACAGAGTGCAATACACAAGATTCTGTTAATCAGCCAACAAGAGTTCAAACTGTGTCTGAACATGAGATGGTTAAACTTCACTGCACTTACAGTACCAGTGACCAATACCCTTATCTTTACTGGTACCAACATAAAACCAATGGATTCCCAGTTTACATGCTCCGTAAACTCTCGACTGGATCAAGCAGCAGTGAAAAAGAATTTGAGAAAAGATTTCATGCTGAACTCAACAAATCCTCAGTTTCTCTGTCAATCCAGGATGTGCGTGTGTCTGACTCTGCTGTTTACTACTGTGCTCTGCAGCCCACAGTGACTGAAACACATAAACATCCTGACAAGAACTAAGAGCTCTGAAATGTGCAGTTATTGACATGAGCAATATTTCCCTGAATATGCATGTTCTATGTGATTTATTTTGCTAAATAAATCAACTGAAAGTTATTTTACTGTTCTTGGAAGGCATCACAGTGACATCTGTAAACATACTACTGTATATTTATAATGGCAAACCTATTTAGCTATGAAGTGCTGCTCAAAGCTAATGCAAAAATGTATTACTTTGTTTGTTATGATATTCATAATGTAGATCAAACTTCCACTTTCCACAAAGGCATATTGTCCAATTGTTACAGAATAAAACACTCCAGCAGTATTAGAAGCAGATTCACACTGATGCTGACAGTGTCAGATGATAATGAGTGAAATTATTATTATGAATTATTAGTTTTTACTTCTTCTCACTGAATATTGAAGCAAATCTGTGCCTGAACTTGTGTGAACTTGCGCCTGTGTTCAAAAGCTACAAAATAAATCAAATGTGTGGATCTGAAGATCTTCTCTGCTACAGTATCAGACTCTGCTCTGTTCTTCTGTGCCCTGCAGCTCACAGAGTCTCAAGTGATCGGAGTGAAATCTGGAAGTGAAAAAGGTAACAGTGACAAAATGATATTGAGGTGTTTGCCCTTTTTTATTTTGTGAGGAAGGAGGGGCTTGAAGCATAAGAGTATTTTGCTGAACCTGACAGATTATGTCATAAAATCATTCAAGCTCAGACTGTAAGCACACATACTGTACAATGATCCTCCATTTAGTTATTCTGCTTTCTGCTTTAGCATGTAAGTATAATCATTTTAATGCATTGCCTTTATTTTCAAAATGAAGTATGTTAATTAATAAATGATCATATGGTCTTATTTGGTGAGAAAAGATATACAAGTGTCTTATATTATATTATTAGTCACATATTATTTACACCATCTGAGACTAAAAATAACATTTCAGTTTTCTTTGCAGGTGCCAGTAATGGAGATACTATTACACCAGACAAAACAGAGACATTTGCTGCTGATGGTTCAAATGTTACATTATCCTGCAGTTATTCATCAGCATGGTCTTTACTTTGGTACCGTCAGCATCCCAGATCAGCTCCTGAGTTCCTTGTACTCATCTCAGACAGTGCAAAACAAGCCAAGACATCTGGTGTAGATCACAGACTCACTACTAAAATCAGAAAAAAAGAAAAACAAAACTATGTGGACCTGGAGATCTCCTCTGCTACAGTATCAGACTCTGCTCTGTACTACTGTGCTCTGAGGCCCACAGTGACAGGAAACACAAGAACACTGTACAAAAACCTGACTGTAAAAGAAAACTATAGTCTTTTAAAGATGTGGAGAAATGTAACTATTGTTTATCTGATAAAGAGCCTGGATGTATAAATGAAACACAATACCATAATAGCTATAGAAAGCAGACGGATCCTTATGCTTTCTAATCGCTCTCGTGGTACTTTGATGTTAAACACGATTGGTCTGAGCAGCGCTGCTTCAGGTCATACACAACACACATCATGTGTACATGTATTTGCATTGCTTTGACCATTATCTGTAGGTCAAACTACTTTTCAATCATTACCTTCATCAAGTATAAAAACAAGAAAAAAAAGCTAAAACCTGGTTAGGGGTGCTGTGTTTTATTAGGGTTGGAGCTAAACTCAGCAGGACAACAGCCCTCCAGGACCGAGTATACATCCCACCATACATCGGTGCATATTGAATGATGAATACAAATCCCTCTCTGCTAAAATCTTTTTACAATAACATCCTGGAGAGGGCAGTATACACACACCACTTAAAATCTTTTTTATAATTTCCTGTATCTGTTTAACTTCTCCTTGCTATGAACCATCATATTTCTAACTGAAACAAGCAACTGAATTAATTATTTAATCTTTTTCTCCTGTTTCAGTCACACATAAAAATGATAATCCCTATGTTTCTGAAGCTGTTCATTTTTGCATCAGTTTATCATGGCAAATGGGGGAATTTGTATTTTCATAATTATTTTAAACAGTTTAATAACCTTACTGCAAGTAAAAGAGAAATAAAAGAAAAAAAAGAAAATGGTTACAGTTTATTATTATTATTATTTTTTGTTTTTTTTATGTCTTTACAGAGTGTCATGGAGAAGACAGAGTTGTTCAGCCAGATAAAAACATCAGTAACGTTACAATGCAAATATAAAACCGCTTTATCACAACCAGAACTTTTCTGGTACATCCAGAGAGCAAACGACTTTCCTAAATACATGCTGAGAAGAAGCAAACAAGGAGGAGCAGATAATGATGCTCAGTTTCTGTAGAGATATCACTCTGAAGTGTCATCATTCAGTTCCTCTGACAATCAAGAATCTGCGTGTGTCTGACTCTGCTGTGTACTACTGTGCTCTGCAGCCCACAGTGACTGAAACACACTCAACACTTACAAAAACAGAGCAACTGCTCAATTATGTGACATGCAAATCTCCCCAATGTTGACTTTTGTACCACAACCATAACACATATAAAATCTAAAATGTAAGATTTTTTTTATTATTTAGTGTTGTGCAAAGTGCATTTCAACCACTCCTCACTACATTTTAGTTTTACATAAGCTACCGAAAAATTATCTTCATAACCTTCTGTGAACCTGCATACAAATTAATTAACATTTATTAATCTAATTTAATGTTTAAATATACACTATAAATTAAATTTAATATTTTAATTTAATTTAATTTAATTTAAAATATGTGCAGATGGGAAAACCATTTAGCATTTAAAAAACAAAGGATGAAAGAGGAGGAGTTTAGCACATGTATCTGAGATGATCTTGTTACATTTTCTAGACTGTCACAAAGCTCAGTCCTGCTGTAGTGAAACACACATGTACAATGATTCTTCATTCAGTCATTCTGCTTTGGACCTTGACATGTAAGTGCTTTTGTGTATTTATTGCAAACATTTGCACTTCATAAAAAAGAAACTTTTAGAACATATAGATATAATATTTTGTCAATCATTTCTCATGCTTAATAATTTAATTGAAAACAAAACTTATTTCTACCTTAAATAACACATTTTTTTCAGTGCTGTAATTTCAAATCACTGTAATTAATCAATTTCAAACAGTATTTGAAAATGAGTTCTTTTGCTTTTTTCCAGGTGTGAGTTTTGGAGCTGAAATCACACCAGACAGCACTGAGGAATCTGCTGCAGTGGGTTCAACTGTTACATTATCCTGCAGTTATTCCTCTGCAGACTCACTTCAATGGTACCGTCAGTATCCCGGATCAGCTCCTCAGTTTCTTGTGCTCATAATAGAGGGTATGAAAGAGACTAAGACATCTAATGTAGATCCCAGGTTCTCTACTAAGCTCAGAAAAGAAAATCAAGCAACAAAAGAGATCAACCGTGTGGATCTGATCATCTCCTCTGCTGCTGTATCAGACTCTGCTGTGTACTACTGTGCTCTGAGGCCCACAGTCACAGAAAAACACAAGAACACTTTAAAAAAACCATAAATCTACCTTCTACTAATCAGACTCCAAGACATAATGATCACGAGACTCATGTTCTTAAATTGCATTAAAATGCATTTTTTATAGTTATGAATAGCCTAAATGTTCATGTTTACTTATGTATAGTAGGTTAATATAAATATAAAACAAAGGTTTTTTTTGAGCAACTGTGAGTTGGTGCCCTATGCAAACTGCTTACTCTGCATGTAGGGAGTGGCTGTACTGAATAACTGTACATGTACAAACCCAGCATTTTCATGATTACATGTACTGTAAGTGAAAGGTATACTGTCAGAATAAGCTAATTTCACCAGAGGAGGAACCAAGTCATTCCTTCCAATTCACAAACAAGTCTCAAGTTAAATCCCAAGTCCTCAAAGAGTTAAAGTTAATTAGATAATTAAGTGACTAATTAAATGATGATTGTGCATTAGTGATGAACACCTGCTGTTATTGTAATACCCTGAATCAACAAACAGAACTAACAAATATTGCTACAAGTGTGACTGCATCATATAAAAATAATTAATAATATTAATAATGTTCATCGTCTGGCTGACTACGTCTTGTATTAATTTTTCTTGCACAAACTGACAGTGCACAAACTGACAGTCACCACTTATAAGCTACTACTAAATATTGTAGAAACATAATTTTCTGTAAAGTTGATTGTAAAGATTTGTATTGTAAAAAGCGCTATACAAATAAATTTGAATTGAATTGGGAATTACAGAGGATCAGATGTTGATGTTTAATTGGTTAAAACTATGCCACCATCATGGAGATCAGTGTTTGATTTGTTGTGCTAGACCTCTCTCTGTAGCTCTATATGAGGTGTTGTGGAGATAAGAGACCAGTGATATGCAATGAACGTAGTCACAATGAGCTGGTTTATTCATTTCCAAAATAAAATGTACTTTTCTCATGTTTAGGTTCTGAACAACCATCCCAGTGAAACTACACCATGCAAAAATAGTACTGCTCTAATAATTTTAAATCTGTGTAACACACAAAGATGTTTGAACTGCGGAACTTTTTAGACACACACTGATATGAAGAACCAGGGTATGAATCTCTACAATGGTGACAATCAACAAAATGCTTCATGTTGCAATTCATGAAAAACTCCAATAATGCATTGCAGTTTGAATAATTATTTTCACCACTGTTGAGGATCATATGATAAATGTTCATGGCTACATGCCTAATCCTAAACCATTTTTTTTTCTTCTTAATATTGATGCTGTAACCCAGGTCATTAACTCGGGTCACTAATATTAATAATTATATTCTTTTATTTATATCACTATAAAATAATTAGTAAGAAAAGAAGAACATGAAGTAAAATGTATTTATTTTATTATAAATAATCCAGAAATTTAGAAGTTGAACTGAATCCTTATTGGTGAGGTGAAAGGTTAGCTCCGCCCCTGTTGGAAAGTTTCCAGAAGTATCGCGTACAAGCAGAGAAGAGAGAGAGTGAGAGATTACGAACGACACGAGAGACGAGAGCACAAACGTGATAGGATAAATCTTCCGATCTTTTTTCCTTGAAACTATTTTTCTATTTTTTTTCTTTTGTTCACCGATTTATATTTCTTCTTGGCCGGGTTTTTTGTGTTTCTTGTTTTATTTCTCTCTTTTGTGAGTTCTGAACTGCTGCTGTGATCTCGAATTCTGTCCTGGCTGTGGATCCGCATCCCTGGTTTGGACTGGCGAGCCATCCCATTTTTCGTACCTGGAAACAGAGTAAAAGAGTTGTGAGAGTTGCGAGAAAGAGTTTTCTGATTGGGTAGGACAGAACTGCACACATTACGTTTTTTTCTCTTTTCCAATTTTTTTCTGGATTTCCCTGAGGACAAAGTTTTTCTTCCCCTTCATGGACTGAACTCATTAATTCATTTTTGATGAACATCCCTTATTTTTTTGGGAATTTGAAATTGAGACTTTGAACTTGAGATTGAAACACTGAGGTCAAATTTCAGAAACTGAGATTGGGAATTCTTGACTGTTTCTGTGTTTATCATTTATTTCAAATACTGTGTGTTACTGTTATCCATTTGTTTTTATTTGTTTTTTTGTTTTATTTCATTCTGTCAATTTCGAAAAAGTACAACATAAGCAAGACAACAACAAAAAAAGAGAAAAGAAATACACTTACCTTTTAATTAGCTGCATTCCAGTAGTTTGAGTGGTTCATTTATTTTATTAATTTTTACTATCATCTTTGCTAATAATTGCTTCTGTGAGTCGATCCAGGTCTTCTGTTTCTGGTCCATGGTTTTTGATTTTGTAGGATCTAGTACCGAGCTGTGTGCTACATAAAACTTGGCAAGAGCCAGCCAGGAGCAAAATTGTAGCAAAGTGTAAAATTTAAAACTTAATAATCACAAATAGACAATAAAGAGCTTAAGTGAAAAGTAAGAAAAATAAGCCCCCTCGCTCTATAGGAAATCAGTTAAAAAGGCAGATATGGAAATAGTGAAACGTGAGAACATTAACGTCCAGAAAGCAGTCATTGTAAGTGGCTTAACACTTTCTGACCCAGATTTAGAAATAGAAGACTGCCTGATGAAATATGGGTCCATCAAACGCAACGTAATCATTGACGATCCCAAGTCAGAGTATCACCACAGTGCTATTGTGGAATTCTCACACGAGTCTGCCATGCACAATTTAGAAGCCTCACTGCCCTTGACTATCAGAAGCACACTAGATGCTAATGTTGTGTTCCAGGTACGCAGCCTGAGTAGTGTATACACTTCTGAAATGGGTGAAAACATCACTGAAGAGTACCTGGAAGAATTGAAGGCCATCGCCAGAGGCAGTGGAAGAACTGTGCAGGAAGTGCTTCAGTGCGAGCTGCAGAAGATATCTGCGTTGATGTTTCCAGAAAATGAACAGCCTGCAAATGACAGCGGTTTGCATGTGAGTACCCCTCCACACTTGAATCAAGAATACCAACCATCTGCTAATGTGCAACAGGGGCAAGCAGAAACAACAGTAATGTCCTCACCTGTTATCTCACCACTACTGAGTGTTCCACTCCAAGAACATGAAAACCCAGCCAAGGAGAGTACACCGGCAAAGTCACCTTACCATATGAGGAGCCCTAATGCCAGTGTTGCCGAGACCATGTCTTTGAACATACCTACCAGTGCTTTGAATCCACCCGGAATCCAACGAGTAGTGATGGAGCATGTGGTAAAGACCAGTGAATCCTTGTCCTCTTCGTATGCTACTTTCCGACTGAAATCCTTTTCAGGGAGAATTCCTTGTCCAAGCCATGAACCAGATTTCGACACCTGGCGTGCGAGCGTGGACTTCCTATTGAACGATAAGTCTCTCTCTGATTTACACAAGACTGGGAAGATTCTCGACAGTCTGCTGCCTCCAGCCTCGGATGTCGTCAAGCACATCGGTCCATATGCCTTGCCATCAGAGTGCTTGGAGCTGTTGGAGTCTGTATATGGCTCAGTGGAGGATGGAGATGAATTGTTTGCAAAGTTCATTGGCACCTTGCAAAATCAAGGGGAAAAATCCTCCACCTACCTTCACCGTCTTCATGTAATGCTGAGTGTTGCAATTAGACGAGGTGGTGTTGCTGAAGCTGAACGGAACCGTTGCCTTCTCAAGCAATTTTGCAGAGGTTGCTGGGACAATAGCCTAATCACTGAGTTGCAGCTGGAAGGAAAGAGAGTCGCATCCCCTTCTTTCGCTGAACTTGTGGTTCTCATCCGTACTGCAGAAGACAAACAAACCCTAAAAGAAGAAAGGATGAGAAAGCATCTCGGATTAAACAGACAAGCTCCTATTCCACTTAAGTTACGGACAGCGACTCATCAACAGTTTGTGTACTGCAGCGATGTACCTGAGGATTCCACTGATGAAGTGCCAGGTCAGTTAAGTGCAAAGCAGAAATCAGCCAAGTCCAAAAGCAAAGCTGAACAGTCCGAAGTCGAAACCCTGAAGAAGGAAGTTGCAAAACTCCAAACTCAGATCACTGTGATGAAGACAGAACCAGTGCGTAAAGAAAAGACCAGTCCTACTGTGGAAGAATTCTCTGAATTAAGGCAGAAGATAGCTGAGCTTCAAGCTCATCTCGTCCCAAGAGTACAAGGGGAGTACCGAGAGTCTCCAGCTTTGAGCACCTTCCCTGCAAAATACCGACCCAAGCCAATGGAACCTGAGGTGAACAAGGATGCAAGACCCACCTGGCAATCGCACCGCAGACCCCGACCTGGCTATTGTTTCCACTGTGGAGAGGATGGACATCTTGCTGTTAACTGTGAAAATGAACCAAACCCTCGCAGGGTTGAAGAGAAGCGCCGTGAGTTAAGAGGGCGACAGGCCAGATGGGATCTGCAAAACATCTCCAACACTAAGCATTTAAACTGAAATCCGTCTCAGTTGCAGGGCGGACAGAGACGGGAAGAAGAGAACAATGCCCTAAGAAGAATGAATATCTGTTGCACCAGCATGCTCATGAATCTCCACGTCGTGAATTACCTACTGGATTAGTAGGGACCAGATGCACCGCCAGAATCCAAATTGAAGGGAGAGAAGTGAACTGCCTTCTAGATACCGGGTCGCAGGTGACAACCATCCCCAAGTCCTACTATGATAAATATCTGTGCAAGCACCCCATGAAATCCTTGGAGCATCTTCTTGAAGTAGAGGGAGCCAACGGACAAGCCGTACCCTATCTGGGTTATGTCGAGCTCAACTTGAAGTTTCCCGAAAGTTTCCTGGGGGTGGAAGCCGAGGTCCCGACGCTAGCCCTAATAGTCCCAGACCTGACAAACATACCACAGATTCTAATTGGTACCAACTCGCTTGATGTGTTATATGCTGATTATACTCAAAGGTGCACGGGTGCTATTAAGTCACTTTGTTATGGCTATCAAGCTGTGATAAATGTGCTGCAGAAGAGGAAATTGCATGCTTCCAGTGGAACTGTGGGATGTGTGAAGTTGAAAGGAAATAAACAAGAAGTTGTACTGGCAGGGTGCACTGTAGTACTGGATGGAGTAATTCATGTGAAAGGCCCTCCCTTTGAAAAATGGGTGTCAGTGGAGCCACCTACAATGTCTTCCTTACCTGGTGGTCTTTTGGTGGCAAGCTGCCTGCACAGTCTACCTTCAAGGCAACGCTTTGCTCAGTTACCAGTAGTAGTGAGGAATGACACTCAAACTGACCTAGTGATTCCCCCGAAGACTGTGATAGCTGAAGTCCATGCAGTCCAGCGAGTGATGGAAAAAGATTCTTCTAAAGTGGA
The DNA here is from genome assembly GCF_963082965.1 of Carassius carassius. Taxonomy (NCBI): domain Eukaryota; kingdom Metazoa; phylum Chordata; class Actinopteri; order Cypriniformes; family Cyprinidae; genus Carassius; species Carassius carassius. Next base: position 10,654,877 of record NC_081766.1, read on the forward strand.
TACTGGAAGTGAGAAGACAGAGCCACCTCTGTCAAAGATTCCAATCGACTTTGGAGAGTCTCCAATAACGCCAGAGTGGAAAGCGAGAATAACATCACTGTTGAATTCCATGCCTGATGTTTTTGCATTACATGATCTGGACTACGGACATACCAACCATGTGAAACACCGGATAAAGCTCAGTGATGAGACACCATTCAAGCACAGAGCCAGACCAATTCACCCTCAAGATGTGGATGCGGTCAGGAAACACCTGCAAGAACTTCTTGAAGCTGGCGTTATCAGAGAGTCAGAGTCCCCATTCTCATCTCCCATAGTTGTGGTACGAAAGAAGAACAACTCTGTGCGATTATGTATAGATTTCAGGAAATTAAACTCCCAGACAATCAAAGATGCATACGCTCTTCCCAACTTGGAGGAAGCCTTCTCAGTCTTGACCGGATCAAGATGGTTTTCAGTTCTCGACCTAAAGTCAGGCTACTATTAAATTGAAATGGACGAGTCTGATAAGCAGAAGACCGCTTTCGTATGCCCATTAGGTTTCTGGGAATTTAATAGGATGCCACAAGGAATCACGAACGCACCTAGCACGTTTCAACGGTTGATGGAACGTTGTATGGGAGATCTCAATCGGAAGGAAGTGCTTGTGTTCATTGACGATCTGATAGTCTTCTCAAGAACTCTGGAAGAACATGAAGCTCGTCTGAAAGAAGTGCTCAAAAGGTTGCATGAGTTCAAGCTAAAACTTTCACCTGAGAAGTGCAAGTTCTGCCAAACCTCCGTCAAGTACTTAGGCCACATAGTTTCGCATAGTGGAGTTGAAACTGATCCAGCGAAAGTTGAAGCCCTCAAAACCTGGCCAAGGCCGAAAACTCTAAAGGAGCTTAGAGCTTTTCTCGGATTTTCTGGTTATTACCGAAGGTTTGTGCAAGATTATTCGAAAATAGTAAAGCCTCTTAATGATCTCACTGCTGGGTATCCTCCATTACAGAAAGGCCGCAAGAAAAAGACAGACGAAGCAAAACAGTATTTAAGTCCGAAGGAAGAGTTTGGTGAAAGATGGACGCCAGAATGTCAAAAAGCCTTTGATGATGTCATTACGAAACTCACTTCTGCTCCAGTATTGGGATTTGCCGACCCCAAAATCCCGTATGTGTTGCACACGGACGCCAGTACCACCGGGCTTGGTGCAGCATTATACCAAGAGCAAGACGGACAGATGAGAGTCATTGCCTTTGCAAGCCGAGGACTTACCAGGAGTGAAGCGAAGTACCCCGCCCACAAATTGGAATTTCTGGCGTTGAAATGGGCCGTGTCCACCAAATTCAACGATTATTTGTACGGGACTGATTTCACTGTGATAACTGACAGTAATCCATTGACCTACATCCTGTCCTCCGCAAAACTAGATGCCACCAGCTATAGGTGGCTGTCAAGTTTGTCAACATTCACTTTCAAGATACAATACCGAGCTGGGAGTAGAAATCAAGATGCGGATGGACTATCTAGAAGGCCACAAGAGGAAGTTCCAGATGACCTGGAGACCCAAAAAGAGATGGAGAGAATTAGACAGTTCACTCACCATCACCTGACAGGAGACTTTTCAATGGTTGTTTCTGCAGAAGCCGTTGAAGCTATCTGTGAACGTCACCATCTTGGTCAGTCATGTGATAACCCTGGTTCTTCACACCTTCCAGTGACCTTAGTGGAATCCCTTGCTATTGATGTAGAAGCTTTACCACAAGCCTTTCAACAAGAGAATACTTATCAGTTCACGGAGATTCCACAGTGTCTGAGGAAGATCTGCGGGAAAGACAGAGAATGGATCCAGAAATTGGATTAGTTATCCGACAGCTGAAGTTAAATGACAAGCCCTGTTTCAAGACCATTCCACCTGAATTAATTCTATGGTTCAGAGAATGGAATCGGCTGGAGTTGAGAAATGGTGTGCTATTCAGGAGAAGCCAAAAGGAAGGAAACTCATCATACCAGCTGGCATTACCTGCTTATCTTCGTCCTGCGGTTTTAAGGGAGCTCCATGATGAAATGGGTCACATGGGCATCGAACGGACTCTCGACCTCGTTCGATCAAGATTCTTCTGGCCTAAAATGGCCTCAGCAGTGGAAAAGAAGGTCAAAACCTGTGAGCGTTGTGTTCGACGAAAGACCCTACCAGAGAAAGCCGCTCCATTGGTGAACATCAGAACTAGCTGACCGCTAGAGCTAGTTTGTATGGATTTCCTGTCATTGGAACCTGACCTAAGTAACACCAAGGATATACTGGTAATAACGGACCATTTCACCAAGTACGCTGTTGCTGTACCGACACGGAATCAGAAAGCCCAGACAGTAGCCAAATGTCTATGGGACAATTTTCTGGTGCACTACAGAACTACTTTCTGGTGGATTCCCAGAAAAACTCCATAGTGACCAAGGTACTGACTTTGAGTCTCGCACCATTAAAGAACTGTGCAAATGTGCTGGAATATCCAAGACCAGAACCACTCCGTACCATCCGAGAGGCAATCCAGTTGAACGCTTTAATCGAACGCTGCTGCAGATGCTGGGAACCCTGAACAACAAGGAAAAATCAAGATGGAAGGATTATGTCAAACCACTGGTGCACGCATACAATTGCACTAAGAGTGATGTGACGGGATTCTCTTCATACAAACTAATGTTTGGGAGACAACCACGACTACCGGTTGACCTGGCATTTGGGTTACCTGTCGATAGTAAGTCTGGATCCCATTCCAAGTACGTACAAGATCTCAAGAAGCGACTTGAAGAAAGCTACAAGGCTGCAACGGGAAATGCTTCAAAGGTAGCGGAACGAAACAAGAAGGGTATGACAAACATGTTGTTGCCTCCACCCTTGAAGTGGGTGATCGTGTATTGGTGAAAAACGTCCGCCTGAGAGGAAAACACAAGTTAGCAGATAAGTGGGAGCCTGACGTTTACATTGTAATCAAGAAGGCAGGAGATTTACCTGTTTACACGGTAAAACCAGAAATAAAGAATGGACCTCTGAGAACTCTACATAGGGATCTGCTGCTTCCCTGTGGATTCTTGTGGATACCTGATGAGTCTGTTGAAAGAAAAGTGATTCGTAAACCCAGAACCAGAGCCAGATGTGCTGAGGAACCTGAGGAGTTTGAGAGTGTGAGCGAGTGTTCAGAGTCAGACTATGATCCAGTTGACTATTATGCTCCTGAAAGGTCCTTTGAGATTGAAACCAGAATTCTGTCAAACCCAAAACCTGTTTCTTCCACTGAAAGTAGAAGGGCCGTCCACTTACCTGGTGCTGAACCTGTGATGGAAAAGAAGAAAGGATGTCCTAGCCTGAAAGAACCCATTGAAAATGGAAACTTACCTGATATGGAATTCTCCAACATGCAGAAGGCTGATCATCCTACTTCAGAGGAATCGGTAGAAGGGAACCCATCAGATCTGCCTGAAGTTGAAGTTCTTGATGAAAGTTCAGTTGATAGATCTGGAAATGAAAACGAACCGATGAGGAATTGGGAGAAATTGGATGCTGATGGTGAACAATCATCTGGAAATGCGCACAGAAAAGGAAGTATCCTTTCCCCTGAAACAGAAAGTGCCACTCCTTGTGACTCTCAAAATAACCAGAGTGAATTAACTGAAACTGGAGGAGGTCTTAGACGTTCAAGGAGACCATGTGAACCCCCCAAAAGACTTCAGTACCCGCAACTGGGTAACCCTCTTAGTTTAGTTATCCAATCCCTGCTGTCAAGTCTGAGTACTGCGATTACTACCAATTTGGAAAGCCCTTAGAAATGACTCCCCTATTGAAACCCTTTAACCTTGAGCATGCAGAGGGACCTGCATACATTCAGGATGGGAGAGTGTAACCCAGGTCATTAACTCGGGTCACTAATATTAATAATTATATTCTTTTATTTATATCACTATAAAATAATTAGTAAGAAAAGAAGAACATGAAGTAAAATGTATTTATTTTATTATAAATAATCCAGAAATTTAGAAGTTGAACTGAATCCTTATTGGTGAGGTGAAAGGTTAGCTCCGCCCCTGTTGGAAAGTTTCCAGAAGTATCGCGTACAAGCAGAGAAGAGAGAGAGTGAGAGATTACGAACGACACGAGAGATCCAGAACGACACGACAGTGATAGTAGATTACATGATTTGTGAATAGCTGTTTAATAATTCAGCAAAAGATCATTAAAAAGTGAGAAGTAGATTTGTTTAAGCTTTGAGAAGTTTGTTGTGAACCTGATTACGACGAGAAGATGAGAGACGAGAACGAGACGAGAGCACAAACGTGATAGGATAAATCTTCCGATCTTTTTTCCTTGAAACTATTTTTCTATTTTTTTCTTTTGTTCTCCGATTTATATTTCTTCTTGGCCGGGTTTTTTGTGTTTCTTGTTTTATTTCTCTCTTTTGTGAGTTCTGAACTGCTGCTGTGATCTCGAATTCTGTCCTGGCTGTGGATCCGCATCCCTGGTTTGGACTGGTGAGCCATCCCATTTTTCGTACCTGGAAACAGAGTAAAAGAGTTGTGAGAGTTGCGAGAAAGAGTTTTCTGATTGGGTAGGACAGAACTGCACACATTACGTTTTTTTCTCTTTTCCAATTTTTTTCTGGATTTCCCTGAGGACAAAGTTTTTCTTCCCCTTCATGGACTGAACTCATTAATTCATTTTTGATGAACATCCCTTATTTTTTTTGGGAATTTGAAATTGAGACTTTGAACTTGAGATTGAAACACTGAGGTCAAATTTCAGAAACTGAGATTGGGAATTCTTGACTGTTTCTGTGTTTATCATTTATTTCAAATACTGTGTGTTACTGTTATCCATTTGTTTTTATTTGTTTTTTTGTTTTATTTCATTCTGTCAATTTCGAAAAAGTACAACATAAGCAAGACAACAACAAAAAAAGAGAAAAGAAATACACTTACCTTTTAATTAGCTGCATTCCAGTAGTTTGAGTGGTTCATTTATTTTATTAATTTTTACTATCATCTTTGCTAATAATTGCTTCTGTGAGTCGATCCAGGTCTTCTGTTTCTGGTCCATGGTTTTTGATTTTGTAGGATCTAGTACCGAGCTGTGTGCTACAATGCACTATGGTGGCATTTGCGTAATAAGATTTCTGTTTTTTTTTTAAATAATCAGGAAATTTTACTCAAGATAACACAATCATCAAAATCATAAGTCAACAGCTAATTCAAGATTTTTTTTCAGCATAGCACACAAGTTTGCTGTGAAACATTAATGCAGTTGCTTAGAAACAAATTTATCAAAACTGCTAAAAAAACAAAAAAAGGCTCAAGAGCCCAACTGAGGCAAATACTACTATGGTGGCAAAGTTTTTTTTCCTTCCAGTTTAGTGTTGTCACGGTACCAAAATTTCAGTATTCGGTACCGATACCAGTGAAAATCCACGGTTCTCGGTACCAATTTCGGTACCAAAGCAAAAATATGCTAATTAAAAAAAAAAACTTTTTAGCACTAAAAATAAAACCAATGCCATTCTTTATACTTATTTACAATTGATTTTAAAGTTTTTCTACAAGTTATATAATTATGAAAAACAGTAAAAACAAGTTTCACCCAAATTTAATTTGTCTTTTAATTTATGAAATTTAAACACATTTTATTTCTGGTAAATAAAGGGGATTTTCTATTAAAATTAAAACATGTAAGAAATATTGTGATTTATTTCTTTAAAAAATAAAGTTTTATAAATTTTTTCAACAGTAGTAGCAGTATCACATACATTTTACTAAATAATCGTAATATTTCTAGCACAATGCCTTTATGTAAAAATTAACTTTTAGGCCTAATGAATGCATATTTGTCATTTTAACTGAACCTAAAACTGGTGGTGATGCTTAAGATATTTTTGGTCATTGATGGTTTCTGTAATAAAATAGTAAAAGATCATATTAATTAGTATTCATATTAATTATTATTAAAAGATAATACTACTACTAATTCTACTATCATACTTATGTATATACAATGCACTATGAATTGATGAGCTGCTGGGCTCATGAATATTAATCACGTTGTCTGCGTTCGGTCAAACTGATTAGCTGAAATCAAAACAGGGACGGTACAAAATCAGCGCCAGCCAATAATATTGCCATTTGCGCATTAGCTCCGCCCACTACCGGAGAAACCGGTATGTCTTCTCCTTGTTCAAAAATGAATATGAATAATTCTAAATGAACTCCATTACAGGAAAAGACAATAAAGAATAGTTTACATATAGCGTGTCGATTCAGCGTGGTAAGATTCTCGCTCTCTCTCTCTTTTGCATGTGTGAGAAACTGAAAAGATCGCTTGATGGAGAGAGAACTCAGAAGCCCAGATGCTAAAATTAATGCAAGCGTCATGTGCTTCAGTCTATGTAGTAAACAAACCCGCACGTCTCTGTCATTCATTAATTCACACAGAGACGCGCAGAACACGGATTCATATTTCAAGCAACTTTTGCAGCTTAACATTTACAGATACTGGTCCATATGGAGATTTGATTTGATTAATGTATGCTAACTTTGACAAATTCTATGACTGTCCATATTAAAATGTAAGTTTCATTTTCATGACTGGATTTTGAGATTCCGTCCTCGTTTTCTGCTTCGCGGAAATCATAGCGCTGAACCGGGTTTGAACGGGACCTCGGTACTACCGGTACTTAAAGAAACCTGGTACCGTCACATTTACATTTTTTTAGTAGCCTACCGACTTGGTACCGAAGTACCGGGTCTTTTGACAACACTATTCCAGTTGATTCCATCCAAGGCTGTGCTTAAAGTCAGTTGTAGTTCTTGTGTTTCTGTTTTTTTCAGTAATGTTGATTGTTAACAGCAGGTGTTCATCACTAACGCACAATCATCGTTTAATTAGTCACTTTATCATCTCATTAACTTTAACTCTTTGAGCACTTGGGATTTGACACAAGACTCATTGTGACTTGGAAGGAATGACTTGGTTCCTCCTCTGGTCAAATTAGCTGCTGAGTTTATGGGTGGAGCAAAAATATGGCTGGACTTTTACTCTTTGCCCCCTGGACTTCCCTTTTCTCTGGATGAGATACAGTATTTATATCGTCACCTGGTCTGTGTGCGCAGTTAGTACATGGTTTACATTTATTATTTCCGTCCTCGGACGATAACACAGTTTACGTTTCAAAAAGTTTAATTGTCTTAAATATCCATCATGGTGTTTTGGTAAGATATCATTAACTGGGTAATGAAGACTAGTTGGCCAATCAGTTTATACCTTGCTTTTCAGAACGATGAGCTTTGTAAAACGTTTCAGAAATGCGGGGCATAGAGAACCTTAAACCGCATAAACACATCGCATAACACCAAATACACCAAATAATTTATTTTTAGAAACATCATATGACCCATTTAAAAATATGTTTAGGATATAATTTTCCATCTGCCTTTTTAATTTCATGCAACTAAATTAATTTTTCTTTTCCTACCTTATAATTACGTAATTGCAATCATTAAAGTTTTTTTTATAGGTATTAAATGTATTTAAGAACTAAACCTCTATTAGTATTTAATATAGAATTTAAAATAGAGAGGTTCAGAGAGGAGGGACTCAGTGTTCACAGACCTGACATGATCTAATTCTGTCTGACAGAGACTGTGGTAGAAATTATTCAGTCTGATTCTTCTCAGAGTGAGCAATTGTACAATGGATCTTTATTCAGTTTTTCTGTTCTGTGCATTAACAGGTATTTACTTGGTTAGTTCTCCTTTTTTCTGTTTTATTGAAAACATTTCCTTAAGAAGAACTGTTTTCTTTTTCAGCTGCTGTCTTTGGAAATGTCATCAAATCAAATAAAACTGATGTTTTTTATGAAGAGGGTTCAGATATTGTATTGTCCTGTAGCCAATCACCTGGAGCTTCGGATAATATCTACTGGTACCGTCAGTATGAAAGATCAAAACCTGAATTTCTTGTAACCACCTACGGTAGTGCAAAAGAACCGGAGGTGTCTGATGTAGATCCAAGAATCTCTGTTAAAGTTGAAAAAAGGCAAAAAATCCATGCGGATCTGGAGATCTCCTCTGCTGCTGTATCAGACTCTGCTCTGTACTACTGTGCTCTGAGGCCCACAGTCACAGGAAATACATCAGCTCTCTACAAAAACCTGTTACAATAAGAGACAAAAGAGAGAAACAATGAGGATGAAGTAGCTGCCACTTACAATAATTTGTCAGGTACAGTAAATAACAATAATAACAAAAACAGTGAATAAATCACAGACAGTTACCTAAATCAAAAGATAAACAACTTGTTTAACAAGTGTATAGGTAAAACAATCAAAAACATTCTAAAGTAGGTAAATATTTGGCTAAATAAAGATGAAGTGCATTAAATGCCTACAATATTGTCCTTTATTTAGCAAATCAATTTAGAATATTCTGTAATTCATAAAACTGTCACCCACTGCTCCGGGTGTGTGTTCATAGTGTGTTCACTTCTCACTGCTGTGTGTGTATAGTTGGATGGGTTAAATGCAGAGCATCAATTCCAAGTATGGGTTACCATACTTGGCAAATGTCACAACATTCACTTTCACTTTCAAATGTGACAAATTGTCCTCGACACTGTTGTCATGTGGTTTCTACGTCAGTAAAGGCGGTAACAAAGGGTAACTAACGTCATTGACAGGCGACTGCACTGCCCTGTGTCACTGTTTAACATGGACATTTTCTCATGATTTACAAGTAGTTGAAAACATTAGAGATATTGTAAGTAATCAGCTGGACAAAATATATAACACTAGCCTAGTGGTTTTTGGGTATTTTACTGCAAACATCTTACAAATTGTACCTTTAACATATTGTGAAGCCTTGCTTGTCCAGCTGGAGCGACGAGACAAAAACATAAAACCCATTATAAACGAGATATAAACATGATTTCTAGTTGTGTTTTCTTTTGGAAGGCAAAAACAAGATAGTTTTGCTTTCTCAAAAGAAAAGCGTCACACACCGTGGCCGGCTTGAATAAGCAGAGGCGGGCGGCTTGAGAAAGGTGCGGCCAGCGGATTCTGTGAAGGAGCGTACCTTTGTCTTGCAGCCAGAGGTGGAAAGAGTACAAAAATATTCTACTCAAGTAAAAGTACCATTACATTAATGAAATTTTACTTAAGTACAAGTAAAAGTACCAGTCTAAAAATCTACTCAAGTAAAAGTAAAAAGTAGCTCATTTAAAATTTACTCAGAGTAAAAATTACTTAGTTACATTTTAACAGTGGGAGGGAGTCAAAAATGGGACAGGCCAAGGTTGTCAAACTCAGTTCCTGGAGGGCCACAGTCCTGCACAGTTTAGATATAACCCTAATTAAACACACCTGATCCAGCTAATCTAATCATTTAGGTTTATTTGAAAACTACATGATATGTGTGCTGGAGCAGGGTTAGAACTAAACTCTGCAGGGCTATGGCCCTCCAGGAACTGAGTTTGACACCCCTGGGATAGGTCTATTAATCTCAAACTACAACCCGAATTCCGGAAAAGTTGGGACGTTTTTTAAATTTTAATAAAATGAAAACTAAAGGAATTTCAAATCACATGAGCCAATATTTTATTCACAATAGAACATAGATAACATAGCAAATGTTTAAACTGAGAAATTTTACACTTTTATCCACTTAATTAGCTCATTTAAAATGTAATGCCTGCTACAGGTCTCAAAAAAGTTGGCACGGGGGCAACAAATGGCTAAAAAAGCAAGCATTTTTGAAAAGATTCAGCTGGGAGAACATCTAGTGATTAATTAAGTTAATTGATATCAGGTCTGTAACATGATTAGCTATAAAAGCTTTGTCTTAGAGAAGCAGAGTCTCTCGGAAGTAAAGATGGGCAGAGGCTCTCCAATCTGTGAATGACTGCGTAAAAAAATTGTGGAAAACTTTAAAAACAATGTTCCTCAACGTCAAATTGCAAAGGCTTTGCAAATCTCATGATCTACAGTGCATAACATCATCAAAAGATTCAGAGAAACTGGAGAAATCTCTGTGCGTAAGGGACAAGGCCGGAGACCTTTATTGGATGCCCGTGGTCTTCGGGCTCTCAGACGACACTGCATCACTCATCGGCATGATTGTGTCAATGACATTACTAAATGGGCCCAGGAATACTTTCAGAAACCACTGTCGGTAAACACAATCCGCCGTGCCATCAGCAGATGCCAACTAAAGCTCTATCATGCAAAAAGGAAGCCATATGTGAACATGGTCCAGAAGCGCCGTCGTGTCCTGTGGGCCAAGGCTCATTTAAAATGGACTATTTCAAAGTGGAATAGTGTTTTATGGTCAGACGAGTCCAAATTTGACATTCTTGTTGGAAATCACGGACGCCGTTTCCTCCGGTCTAAAGAGGAGGGAGACCTTCCAGCATGTTATCAGCGTTCAGTTCAAAAGCCAGCATCTCTGATGGTATGGGGGTGCATAAGTGCATACGGTATGGGCAGCTTGCATGTTTTGGAAGGCTCTGTGAATGCTGAAAGGTATATAAAGGTTTTAGAGCAACATATGCTTCCCTCCAAACAACGTCTATTTCAGGGAAGGCCTTGTTTATTTCAGCAGGACAATTCAAAACCACATACTGCAGCTATAACAACAGCATGGCTTCGTCGTAGCAGAGTCCGGGTGCTAACCTGGCCTGCCTGCAGTCCAGATCTTTCACCTATAGAGAACATTTGGCGCATCATTAAACGAAAAATATGTCAAAGACGACCACGAACTCTTCAGCAGCTGGAAATCTATATAAGGCAAGAATGGGACCAAATTCCAACAGCAAAACTCCAGCAACTCATAGCCTCAATGCCCAGACGTCTTCAAACTGTTTTGAAAAGAAAAGGAGATGACCAAACCATGGTAAACATGCCCCGTCCCAACTATTTTGAGACCTGTAGCAGAAATCAAAATTGAAATGAGCTCATTTTGTGCATAAAATTGTAAACTTTCTCAGTTTAAACATTTGCTATGTTATCTATGTTCTATTGTGAATAAAATATTGGCTCATGTGATTTGAAAGTCTTTTAGTTTTCATTTTATTAAAATTTAAAAAACGTCCCAACTTTTCCGGAATTCGGGTTGTAGTTGTTTTTAATTAAAGGAATCAGTTATTTAGAATAATAATACATTTGGGCTGTTGCCAAGGAAATCAGTATCAACAAACTCATCTTTTAATGCAGAGGAAATGCAGAAGATTCATTGGAAGTGGCATTTAGATGTATCACACTGTGTAGTGCTGGACAAGAATGCATTTAACCTGCAGTTACAAATGCATGAATAATGTTTTGATATACAAGACATAAAATGTTGAATACTCATTTGAAATGATAAGAAATTAATTATTTAAAAAAATCAAAAGATAGCCTACTTTAAATGTGAAATTAAAATGGCCATATGTGTCAGCAAGTCACTGTTAATAAGTGAGTCATTGCGATTGAACCGAATCATTTAAACGTTTGATTCATTCAGAAACGAAACACTGTCACGTTGCTCAGAGACGCAAAACTGTGCTTTGGTGGCTGTGTTTGGAATTATTTTCTGTTGTAGAAATAGAGCTAAAAAAGGCAATATGGTGTCTAAAACGCAAGTCTCTTAATTAACTTGTTTACTGAACTGTTATATATATGTATGTATATATTCATGGAAAAGATGGCATTCTTTGTGTGATTTTGATTTAATATATGAAATTATATAAATATGTGAATTTTCTGACCCTATATCTTCAATTTTGCGATCATTCTAAATGCATTTTAGGAGACTGAATCACACAGTGAAAGAACGCACAATAAATGCGCGCGCACATCATTAAAACAAAAACAGCACACTCCTCACCACTGTCTTTTTGGCTAATTTGTGCAAAACCTCTTGCTAAAATGTCAAAGCTTCATTTTAACCACCAATGCAACGATGCAATTATTTAGCTTACCTCTTCTTGCGAAGGGTTGATGTCTTGTCGAGATTTTATAAGCTGCTAGTTTGGTTTTAGGCAAGTACAGCTTACACTGCATAATAGAGCATACATATGGCCAGGGGTTCACTTCATTTCCTTCGAGTTCAACTTCAAAATATGACGGGGTTTCGTTTTCAGCGGTGTCTGCACCACTAACGCCTGTTTTGTCCGTCTGCATCTTTCTTGTGATTTTAGCGCCAGTTTGCCCTCCTGCTCATTATTTACTGCCGTAGTTTCCAGGGAGCGATTTATTTTTTTTACTCAGTAATTAATGTGTTTTAAAATGTAGCGAAGTACAATACTTCAATCAAAATATACTTAAGTAAAAGTAAAATTACAAATTTAAAAAATTACTTTAAAAAGTATTAGTACAAAAAAAAGCTACTCAATTACAGTAACGCGAGTAAATGTAATTCGTTACTTTCCACCTCTGCTTGCAGCAACCACTTATAATGACCCTGGACTCGATGCCGCTTCGTACAAGGTGAAAGCCGTTTCAGCAATCCATCGTGCAAAGTTGATGCATTTCCTCAGCGACCAGCATGGATCAGCTCCAGGCATGACGAAGCAGATATCATCATCTTTTGGAAGGCAAAACAAAGTAGTTTTCGTTTTCACAGTGAAACAGCTAGCGTCTATATGACATGGCAGTGGCAGCAACAAAAATACTACAATAAAAATAAAAGGTATGCCTTCTTTGTGTGAACATCTGTGCGGCGTTATGCAAATCTTCCCACATACTGACTGCTCCTGGTGTGTGTTCACGGTGTGTGTGTGTGTGTGTTCACTGCTGTGTGTGTGCACTTTGGATGGGTTAAAGGCAGAGCATGAATTCTGAGTATGGGTCACTATACTTGGCATTATGTCACGTCACATATGTTAGAACGAGCCGTTTTGGAGGGGTGGACGAGTGTTAACTTTTATAAAGAATATATCTTTGGATTTGAGACTTTAGTCTTTGCAACTTCACAGATCTTCTTTATTCACCAAGAGCTTGTAACACTCCAAAGAAAAGGGAAAACGTATAACCCCTTTAAATTATTCTCATGTGCAGTAAATAGTGCAGGTTCATGTCCGCCACAGGATGGCAGTGTTCACACACTTTCACATGGAGATATTGTTATGTTTCAAATTATATATATATATATATATATATATATATATATATATATATATATATATATATATATATATATATATATATATATATATATATATATATATATATATATATATATATATATATATATATATATATATATGCTCCATGGTAGAATTTACAGTGAAATACTGTAAAAAAAAAAAAAAAATTAATGGTTGAGAGCTGTAAATTAACAGTACTTTACTGGCACCCCTGCTGCCAGAAAATTACTGTTATTTAATTACTATTATAAAATATGAGGAAATTAAACAGTGATGCAAGCCATGCCTTTAGCAGGAAGTTCCTGTGTGTGTTTGTGACTGATCTGCAGTGACTTACAGCTCAGAGCACTGAGAGCCTCAACAGAGAACTGAACTGATCTGATTGAACATGGACAGATGCTCCATACTGATTCTCATCGTGGGAACAGGTACAATAATTATGAGTGAAAACAGCTGAAACAGTCTATTTACACTAGCACAGTATTTATTATTATTATTATTTATTTATTTTCAGTTCGTATGTGCTTACTGTTGACAGGTTTGGTGGCTGGAGACAGCATTTATCCAGATAAAGGGACAGAAAAAAACTCTCAAGAAACACAAACTGTCAAGCTGAGCTGCTCATATAGTGCAAGTAGTGGTATTGTTCAGCTTTACTGGTACAGACAGTATCCCAACAGAGACCCTCAGTTCTTATTATACAAATATGCACCGTCATCGAGTGATTATGAAAACACCTCTGATGATCGATTTCATTCAGCTACAACACAATCCTCCACTGAACTCACTATCACTGATGTACGTCTGTCAGATTCAGCTCTCTATTATTGTGCTCTAAGAGTTGGTGCCCAGTGAAATAAAACATGAGACATGTTATACAAAAACCTAAAGCTCTTTTCACTTTGAAATTATCTAGTGAAAACCACAGTCAGAACCACAATCTATCCAGCTCTGAATGTAATAAAATATGTGGTCACACCTGTGAGAGTCTGAAGTTGGCCTGTTACAAAAAAAAAAAAAAAAAAGGAAAACAAAAAAAACCTTAAATGTTGCAACCAAACCAAATCTGGTTGAAAAGTGCTTAACAAATGTACTATACCACCACCCAATATAAGGTATAACTGCCCTAAACTAACAGTATTGGTAATTACCAAAATACTTTTTTTCCTGTAATTGTTAATCTACCAGCTTGTGCTCTTAAATCACAGTAGTATTTCTAATGCTAAAATATAATTGTTGTTATCCATAATTTTTTGAATTAACTGTTTTACAAGAAAGGCTATTATTAAAATAATAATAATAATTTTATTATTTTTATTTATTTATTTTATTCAGAACCCAATTACAGGTATTTATGTGCAGTACTTAACAGAAAAGTATGTTTCAATGGTTGAATGTTACTCTTGATTAATTTCTGACAAATGATTAATGTCAGACGACACAATTATTAGTTTTAAGTTTGTGTGTGTGTGTGTGTGTGTGTGTCTATACATACTATATATGTGTGTGTGTGTACTGGTATATATGGTTTATGAGGACACAAATGTGTATAATGACATGGGTACTACAAAGTAAACACGGTTTATGAGGACACTTCACTTCATGTGTGTATACATACACATATGCACACACACACAAACATATACACAGACACACTCAAATAGTTTCTGACATAAGCATATTTTTTTTCTATTGTTAGAAAATAAACAGACTCCATCAGTGGGAGGAGTTTATTCACACTGTTGAGAGTGTGAGCCAGAGTGAAACAGTTAAAGTCTATTTTTGCCGTCACTGTCAACACTGAAGACATCATGTTTGTCTTAACCTGGATATTAATGCAACTTTGCATGGGTAAGAGATATTCATTCAAGCTATTCGTTTTAATGAAAACAATCAAACAACAACAAAAATCATTAAACAGCTGAAAAGCCTAAAGTTATAGATCTATTATATGAATTTACTACTTGATTAATTGAGTTTCTTTTCTTTTCCACAGTAACTTCTTTTGCCGATACAATTCAACCACTGTCTTCGGAAAAATATATTGTTGAGGGTAAAAATGTGACACTGTCCTGTAATTACAGTACCAGTACTGGCACTGTTGGCTCTCTCCAGTGGTATCGACAGTATGTCGGAGCAAAACCAGAGTTCCTACTTCTTGTCAATGAATATTCAACTAAATCTGAGCCTGATCTTCGTCTGTATTCAAAAGCTACAAAAGAAATCAAACGTGTGGATCTGGAGATCTCCTCTGCTGCTGTATCAGACTCTGCTCTGTATTACTGTGCTCTGACGCCCACAGTGACAGGAAACACAAGAACACTGTTCAAAATCCTGACATGTGTGAAGACGTACATCTATTTTTATTTTTCATAAATGTACCTCTTATATAAATAGATTATGGAGAGAATGTAGAATGTTTTTTTAAAAATATTTTTTATTCTTTTTATCTCTTTCCCTACTTTAAAAATAAAATTTTTGCTAAACCATTAGATGGCGACATGCACCATGTATTCATATTATCAAGCCTCATTACAGAACTAGCTCCTCATTTACTATTTAATAATTAACAGATATCTTATTTACAGATCTGTTGCTCTACCTTTTTCATTGTCTATACAATAAAAACAACAACAACAACAAAATGAGTCTGATTGCGGTTCTATTAATATTCACAACTGATCTCGTTGAGAACCTCAGTATTATTTAATGTGGAAAGAAGCTCTTTAATGGAGCAGAACTGGGACCCCAGAGTCTCCTCGCTTTCAGTCGACTACATCAGAAACATCCACTGAACTCACTATAACTGGAGTAACTCTGTCCTGTATTACTGCGCTCTATATAAGAGTTGGTGATGCAAATTAATTTTTCTCTTTGAAAATGAACCACATCAAAATCATAATCTTTTAAACACAGAATTTTTTAAATTATGTGAAAACATCTGTGTCTGACTGTGATAACTAATAAGAAATTGTTTCCAGAGGTAATAAAAACATTTAGAGAAATAAAAAAATCTGTACATTTCAGCTATTTTACTTATTATTATTAATTATAATTGTGTTTATAATTCTTTTTCGTATGTTATAATTAATTATCATGTCACAACCGTTATAATACATCTCTTATTTCCCAAAATGCTATGCATGTGCTCTAATTTTACACTCAGTTTATTGTGCATAAATGATTAATTCGATTAATTTACTTAGATCATTTATTAATCATTCTAACTAACTTCTACCTTTTTCAGTTCTGACTGACTATGTAGAAACTGCAAAAAATTGTTACATTAATATAGACTTTGGTGGTATGAAAAGACTAATCTTGGATTATAAAACTAATTATGTGTGTGTGTTTGGGGACATAAGGATCCTTCTGGGGCAAAAACAGTATTCAATATGCAAAAGTCTCAGACAATGCCAAAATCTATTAAATAAAAATAATCTATCTCAAACTCCCAAACTCTGGAATAGCCTTCCTGATAATGTTCGGGGTTCAGACACACTCTCTCTGTTTAAATCTAGATTAAAAACGCATCTCTTTTGCCAAGCATTCGAATAATGTATCTCTTAAATTGTGAGTGTAGTTGCATCTGCATTTTTATTCTTTAGCTTGGGTTAAACTAATTTTACTTTGTTGGATCAGCAGCTATGCTAATGATGTCTCTATTTTGTTTCTATGTTTTGCCACGGGATTTACACAAGCTCCCGATCCAGAACACCTGAGAAGAGATGATGCTGACCCTCAGAGGACCCCAGATGATGCTAACCTTGAATCAACAAACAGAACTAACAATTATTGCTACATGTGTGACTGCATCCTATAATTACTATTAATTAATAATATTGATAGTTCATCATCTAGCTGACTACGTCTTGTATTATTATTATTATTTTTATTTTTCTAAAATCCTGTCAAACGTGCACAAACTACTAGCTACTACTAAATATTGTAGAAACATAATTTTCTGTAAAGTTGCTTTGTAACGATTTGTATTGTAAAAAGCGCTATACAAATAAACTTGAATTGAATTGAAAAATAAGACATTACTATTATATACTAATTAATAAATAATGGTAGAAATGTTGGTAAAACTGTCATTTGTGGGTGTGTGATTTCTAGAATTGGAAGGGTCTTTCAAAGAACCTTAATTAATTTATTCACTTAAAGCACTGTTAACTTTTTTTGGTCAACAGAAACCTGATGAAACAAATCAATGAAGATGCAAATGCACAGCAGAATCTAATAATGTCCTATAGTAAGAACATTTTTTACTATATAATTGTTCAAAACTCCACATTTTGCTGTTAAACCACAGTAAAGTACAACCTCTAACAACAATTTTCACACTCAGTTTACCTGGAATGAACTTCTAAACTTGAATCAATCATATGTACCTCACAAAAATCAATTCACCTGAAGATCAGCTCTTTATTAAACTATCACGTAAGCATATGCACTGACGACCTGATTATGGGATTCAAAATCTATTTTGCAAAAGTCTCTAAATGCCATCTGAAATTTTCATCTAAAATTAGGATTTTTATCAGGCTCCTATATTTATGTTCAGTTATTTCACTTTAATAGCCTGGAAAAGGACCTGCACATTGCAATTAAAGTAAAATGACTCAACCTAAGCATTGGAGCTTGATAAAAATCCTAATTTTAGATGAAAATTTCAGATGGCACTTAGAGGCTTTTGCATCTGAACTCTTCATGTAGATTTTTGAGAAACATTTACAATTCAGAAATATTTTTCTGATTACTAATTATTATTGACATTATTTTGGTCATATAAAAAAATTGTATAATAGCACTGTTAATATTATTGGTTAATTAATCGTTTGTTTTACTCTAACCAATGCAAGAACTTGAGAAGTGGTAGACAGCATCATCACACAGAAAGCAGGAAGTTTCAGTGTGTTTGAGAGTGAAACTGCAGAGAGTCACAGTAACAGATCTACAGCTCAGAGCACAGAGAACATTAACTCACACCTGATCTGATCAAGTCAACATGGAAAAACACCTGCTAATTATTTTAATTCTGACTTCAGGTACAATATGACACTTTTACTTTTATTACAGTGGTATTAATGAGATAATTTGAGGAAATTTTGTGTAACTTGTATGTCAAGTGACTTTTTCTTTTGTTTGTTTGATTTAGGTGTGATGACTGCAGACCAGATTAGGCCAAATAAAGAAACTAGTGTCATAAAAGAAGATGAGTCTGTGACCCTCAGCTGTTCATATACAAGCAGTGGTTATGCATATTTGTATTGGTACAGACAGTATCCTAATAAAGAGCTTCAGTATTTAATACATTCTTCACAATCAAGTGAAGAAAGTAGTGAAAGGTTTCATTTGACTACATCCACAACATCCAGTGAACTTACTATTAAAGATATAACTCTGTCAGATTCAGCTCTCTATTATTGTGCTCTAAGAGTTGGAGCCCAGTGATAGAAAGTCTATGTGAAGCCGTACAAAAACTCGAATTCATTTTTCACTTTGATGGCAAGCAACATCAAACCCACAATCTATAATTCACACAATATAATTAAACTTGTGGAAACACCTGTGTGTGGTTACTGAAAGGGTAATGAAAAGGAAACAAAATATAGTAGAATACTTCTCTAATTCCTTACAGTACATCACAACTCAGGGCTCCAAACTGCAACTAAAACGGTCACATTTGCGACCAAAAATATTAAATTGTAAAAAAAAATTGCCATGGGTCACCACTGGCAACTAGGCCTATGTATTTACATGTTATAACTTAAGGATTTGCATGTATAATTCCTTCGTTCCTGATTGTTTTGTGATCACATCTTTTGTTATGTTCACTTATTAAACGGAGACGATGCAGATCGAAGAGTTTCAAAGTCATCATCTCTGCCACGCAGCAGTGCTGACGCACACCTGATAAATACATCAAAACCACAATTAGTTATACACAGAAACTAATAAATTATATGGAAACAGCTGCTCTTCTGGTACATCCAGAGAGCAAATGACATTCCTAAATACATGCTGAGGAAAAACAAATACGGAGGTGATGCACCGAGTTCCAGGAGAGATTTCTTCAGTATCATGAAGTATCATCAGATTAATTTCCTCTGAAAATCAAGAATCTGAGTGTGTCTGACTCTGCTGTGTACTACTGCGCTCTGAGGCCCACTGTGACTGAAACACACTCAACACTCACAAAAAAACTTTAATCAATGCTGATCCCCATTCTGTGAAACAATCAGCCATTTTTTCTTCATTCTTTTTCACACATGTATATAAACAAAACCTTTTTTTTATTAATATATAAATATATTTTAAATTCAACAATATAATTAATGTTAAAATACAATAAATGTTCAATGACAGTCAAGCTTGCTGTGTGTTGGGAGAAAAGGGGGCAGGACTTGATATGACAATCTACACCCATATTATTAATATAAAGCACATCAGTGCATTCATTAACCTATGATTTATGTACTCTGTTAAAAATAATTATGGTAGGATAATTTATCATTCAAAACAACATAGAAGGATAGTTCACTTTTAAAAACAGTTCAGATCTGAAAAATGAAAATGGAGATATATTTATTGATCCTCATAATCATATCAGGTAAAGCACGCTTTTAGCAGTTCTAAAAACAGTAGTTCAACATGTTAAGCAGTGCATTCAATCAGTAGAGAGAACATTTTACATCATTTACATGCATGTGTAATTCTTTACATCTTTTTTTCACTGAAAGGACTTTGGTTGTGAAGTATCTTATATTACTTTCAGGTGTGTTTTCTGACAGCATTGGACCAAATGAAGAGGATAAGAGTATAACCAGGAAAGATGGAGAGTCTGTGACACTGAGATGCTCATATGATGCAAGCAGCAATGATATTTTGCTTTACTGGTACAGACAGTATAATAAACAAAAACCTGAGTATTTACTGTTGAAAGGAGCTCGATCATACAGCGGAGCTGTTGATATACAAGATCAACGGTTTCTGTCAACTACATCCCAAACCTCCACTGAACTCACTATTAAGAGTGTATCTCTGTCAGATTCAGCTCTCTATTATTGTGCTCTAAGAGCAACAGCCCAGTGATACAAAATGCCTAAGAAGGTTTACAAAAACTCACACACACAATTCTAGCTCTAAGAGTCAGTAATCAAACGTTGATAGTACCACATGTAACACTGAGATTGTAAACAACAGAATGTGGTTACACCTGCTGAACAATTAAGGACAGTATGAGAAGGGTATATACAGTCAGAAACACTTCATAAAAAGAGTCACCTTTATCTAAGTATTGATATGATTACATTTAAAGTAGTTCACATCAGTTAAATCACTGTTTTAAATAAAAAGAGATAGAGGATTGGTTGTGATGTCACTAAATCTTTGTTCATGTTAACTTATTCATATACTAATGTATTAGTTAATACATTAGTTAACATAAACTTACAATGAACAACTCCACTCTTCAGGATTACTTAATGTTTTTTAAATGTTAACTTACACTTTAACTAATGCATTTCTTCACATTAACAATAACTAGTTAATGTTGTGGTTAATGCATTAGTTAAAATGAGCTATAAATGAACCATGCATCTGTTCAGCATTACTTTATCTTTGCTCATGTTTAATTATTCGTATACTTATGCATTAGTTAATGTATTAATTAACATGAACTAACAACTAACTATGCCTGTCGATAGCTTTATTTAATAAGCTTTATTTAATTATAATACACATACATTTATTAAGCAGCTAACAACCACAATTAATAAACAATACTAACTCCCCATTTGGACACTGATTTGGGCTATTGGTAGACTTGGAAACCATCTTAACATCAACTGATAATTGGTGTTACCGAAATCATATTTTAACATTAGCATGGAGATATGTCTGGTACTGATTATAATAACAATTTCAAGAGGTGACTATATTTTGTGCTTTAAAAATCTAATTTGTTTTTGACAAGAATGATATTTTGCATTATGGAAAGGAATGATGGTTTAATTTGCAATGTTTAACATTTTATCGTAGGTGTGTTTTCTGACAGCATCAGACCAAATACGGATACAAATATGATCAAGAGAGAAGGAGAGTCTGTGACACTGAGTTGCTCATATGATGCAAGCAGCATTTATGTTTATCTTTGCTGGTACAGACAGTATCCCAACACAGAACTTCAGTACTTACTGTGGAAAGGTGCTCGATCATATGAAGGAGAACATAAAATAGAACAACGGTATATAGAACATCCACTGAACTCACTATTAAGAGTGTAACTCTGTTAGATTCAGCTCTCTTGTGCTCTAATAGTGAATCTGAATCAGCAGATTCTTATTTAATTTGAAATATATACTGTGCCGGAAAGCCACTGCCACCAGAGATCGGATGAGCTGGTTTGCTTACAGCTAAACGGAGTTGTAACATATTTTTGCCGTATAGGGGCAGGGAAGAGATTGAATGAGTAGAGTACAACGAAGGCAATCTTTAAAGTCCAAGTGATTTATTTACTGAAAGCTGTCCCGCCACACGTGCTCTCACCTAATTTCAAAATAAACAAAAATAGTCCAATAAAATACTCAAATTAACTTCACATAACATAGAAATAAAACACGCTGATAGCAGCAAAACAAGACTTCAGACCTGGCCAGGACAATTAAGACTCACTTGAGACATACACATTCCCTGCATTGGGCTTCACATGCTACAGCCCTTCCCAAAACACAGAGCTATCACTTGTATGCGATCTTCCCGCCAAACACTAGCAGATCTGTGGGGGTAAATTAACACTCAAATCAAATCATAACATACCATAAATCAATATACACAATAACACTGTGAACTAATGTTCACGTGATGATAACCTTTCTCTAATTATGACTTAGGGGAGAGCGGGGTCGGAAGTAACGTGGGACGAAAGTAAAAAAGCGGTTTTCTCAGAGCCTCTTACTGCATTTGCATTCCAAGCTATGACAGCATGTTCAACACGCAACCCTTGATGGAGCTGATAAATATCACGTGATTTATTAAGTAAATTATTAAAGCGGTCATTTCTTGTTTCATGTGTCACAGTAATGATCAATCTACAGGTTATTTAGTGCTTTAACACATCCTACAGTTTGCATTTTCAGAGTTTTTCAGTATAAAAGTAAATCGGGTTTAAATGTCAGAAATTTCTGTAGGGACGTAAGTAACAATTGTTACTTTTGTCCCATTACAGTGACAAGAATTATTTATTTTGTTCCGATGCATACTCTGAATTTCTGTGTCTTGCATCAATTATTAAAAATGTTAAGTCATATTAAACAAAAAAAATATGTCAGGAGTGAAGGTTAGAAAGACAGACAGCGGTCTGGTTTTATCCAGATGTTTATGAGAGGGCGTTTCTGGACATAGAGGAACATCACTCTCTGGGCAGCTGCTTCGTCGCATTTAATTTTTTAGGTTTTATCCTTACCTGAGCTTTTACACCTCCACCTACGAATTTGCAGTGTTTCCAGATTTTTTAATGCACATTTTGAAAATATGCAAAAAAAACAACTGAATGGAAACATGAATATGCCTACTGTCACATTATGTTTAGAATTTACAGTATATTATGCTAATGTAAATCAGTTTTTATATTGTTCATTCTGTTGAAAGAAATGCTTTTTAAAAATACATTGATATTGACAATCAAAAAAATATTTGAACCAATTCAAGTTTGTACAGTCGGGTTTTGAGACATTTGATGAAACTTAAATTTATAATGAAAATATGAATATGTAGTTAAATCATTTTTTTGCAAAAATAAAGGACAAAATATGTTTGCAGTTACATATTAACAAGGTCATAGTCAGGTATACTTCATAAAA
Source organism: Carassius carassius (assembly GCF_963082965.1). Taxonomy (NCBI): domain Eukaryota; kingdom Metazoa; phylum Chordata; class Actinopteri; order Cypriniformes; family Cyprinidae; genus Carassius; species Carassius carassius. The sequence continues at coordinate 10,677,881 of NC_081766.1, forward strand.
ATAAGAGTAACAGAAAAAAATCTAGCTTATATTGTTGTGTTACTTTTGACCCACCTGTGTGTTACTTTTGTCCCAACCGACAGGGTCGAAAGTAACAATGTGCAACTTATGTTCAAAGTGATTCTACATTTCTACAAACTACCACCTGATATTGATAGACCACACTTCTGAGTTACTAGCAACAGCAGAAATATATTTCTGTCACATTATCTTTTAAAAAAAATTTGGTACTTTCGCCCCTGCTCTCCCCTAGTATCTCATTATATTGAGAAACTTTATCCTAATAATGAGAAGATTTTTCATAATATTGACTTAGTTTCTAGTAATAATGAGAAACTTTCTCGTAATAATGACTTAATCCACAAAAACTCATGTAGGCTACTACTCAGACACCTGTGAACACCAAGCAATCTCGAGTCCTAGACAGTGCATCATCTTTATTAGCCTAAGAGGAAGTAAATTCATGTAAATGTTAGCATTAACCATTATACAGTGGCATTTTTGCAACAACTGGGAGAATCATAACTGGAGAGACTAACTGACCAACAGGAAGCTTTGGATCAGCTGAATGTGTATTTTTCAAGCATTCCATTGCAGCATTCACTGTAATTTTTCTGCACAGTGATGACTAGTGAAGAGTGTTTCTTCTCATTTACTTCTGTCATCATTTACATCATTACATCATTTCCCCCTATTTTTTTTCTTTTCTTTTCTGCAGAGCTCAAGATACTATGAAGAACATGAGGGGGAGTAAAAGATTTTCATTTTTGGGTGAAGGGCAATCACTGCAATTAGCGATGTAAATAGTCTGCCAAACTAAATGTGTACAGTATTACTACAATATATATTTTATTTAATTCAGCTTGGTGCATTAAGTTAGACCTTTAGTAATAGATACTTGTATATTATTTGCTCTTACAGGGGCAGAAATGAAAGCTCCCAAGCAAAGAACTCAGCAAATTAAGATGTGGAAAGGCATGTTACATAACGACCACAATTCCAGATAAGAGATTTGGAAAATGAGCAACAACAAGGAACAGTAGTAGTCACTCAGAAATTATCCATAATAATGGTTAGGTGATTATTTAAATTATTTTGCCATGTACAAAATGTAAAAAAAAAACAACAACAACAACATATTTACCAACATGTTCAAATCTATTTTTAAGTTTTTAATGTTTTAAGCTTTACTTCAATGTTACAATCCAAGTTTAAGTAAATGTATTTGTAATTTTGCGAAATGTGTTATTTATAAATATTTTATCTACACTGTATAACTGCTGTTTTTTTATTGCATGGTTTTGTAAATAAGTTTATTTTCCTCATGCTAGCTTGATCAAGTGAGTTCTTTAATGGGTTTTAAAATTTAATTCATAATAATGTCATGTTTATTTATGTCATGTTATTTATATTATAATCTATTTAATTAAAATAAAAGTAAACATTTTGGCTGAATATGAATTTTAAATGAAATATAAATGAACAGTACAGTAGATACAGAAATGAAACTGGGCCACGTCTGGTGTGTTGTACACGAATTTGCTATCTGGGTCATCAGTGTAGGGATCGTCAATCGTCAAACATCAAATTTAGTGCTTTTCTAAACTTTAGTGTCAGCAGTTTGCTTGATCTAATGGATCTAATCCTAAAGTATAACTTTTCTTTAAACTGTTTGTTGTTTTTCATTGATGGTGAGCTGTGATATTTTGCTGGATTTCTGATCACCAAGAAATGCTATGCAAAGGTACTAAATATGGCAGCCACAAAAAAATAAAATAAAATTAAAAAAATACAGGTGTCTGAAACACATGAATATTAAGCATGCTAATACTGTTTATTACACCAAATCCATGCAAAAATAGCCTAAAGTTTATGTTTAGTGGATTATGATGTGTAACACTTTGTGCCATTAGATGGCAGTGTTCTCAGAGATTCACTGGGAACTGCAGCAATGAACAACAGAATTGAAATCACAGAACTGAATTTGGGTATCATGTGGTTCAGAGAGGAGGGACTCAGTGTTCACAGACCTGACATGATCTAATTCTGTCTGACAGAGACTGTGGTAGAAATTATTCAGTCTGATTCTTCTCAGAGTGAACACTTGCACAATGGATCTTTATTCAGTTTTTCTGTTCTGTGCATTAACAGGTATTTACTTGGTTAGTTCTCCTTTTTTCTGTTTTATTGAAATCATTTAATTAAGAAGAACTGTTTTCTTTTTCAGCTACTGTCTTTGGAAAGTTAATCAAATCAAATAAAACTGATGTTTTTTATGAAGAGGGTTCAGATATTGTATTGTCCTGTAGCCAATCACCTGGAGCTTCGGATAATATCTACTGGTACCGTCAGTATGAAAGATCAAAACCTGAATTTCTTGTAACCACCTACGGTAGTGCAAAAGAACCGGAGGTGTCTGATGTAGATCCAAGAATCTCTGTTAAAGTTGAAAAAAGGCAAAAAATCCATGCGGATCTGAAGATCTCCTCTGCTGCTGTATCAGACTCTGCTCTGTACTACTGTGCTCTGAGGCCCACAGTCACAGGAAATACATCAGCTCTCTACAAAAACCTGTTACAATAAGAGACAAAAGAGAGAAACAATGAGGAAGAAGTAGCTGCCACTTACAATAATTTGTCTGGTACAGTAAATAACAATAATAACAAAAACAGTGAATAAATCACAGCCAGTTACCTAAATCAAAAGATAAACAACTCATTTAATAAGTGTATAGGTAAAACAATCAAAAACATTCTAAACTAAGTGAATATTTGGCAAAATAAAGATGAAGTGCATTAAATCGTTGATGTATTTCCTCAGCGACCAGCATGGATCAGCTCCAGGCATGACGAAGCAGATATCATCCTCTTTTGGAAGGGCAAATAAAGTAGTTTCATTTTCACAGTGAAACACACAGCATCTATACGACATGACAGCGGCGGCAAGTCGTGGCCTGGTGGGGAAGTCGTGGCCTGGTGGGGAAGTCGTGGCCTGGTGGTTAGAGAATCGGACTCCCAATCGAAGGGTTGTGGGTTCGAGTCCTGGGCCGGCAGGAATTGTGGGTGGGGGGAGTGCATGTACAGTTCTCTCACCACCCTCAATACCACGACTGAGGTGCCCTTGAGCAAGGCATCGAACCCCCAACTGCTCCCCGGGCGCTGCAGCATAAATGGCTGCCCACTGCTCTGGGTGTGTGTTCACAGTGTGTGTGTGTGTTCACTGCTCTGTGTGTGTGCACTTCGGATGGGTTAAATGCAGAGCACAAATTCTGAGTATGGGTCACCATACTTGGCCGAATGTCACTTCACTTCACTTCACTTCACTTCACTTCACTTCAACAAAAATACTACAATGAGAATAAAAGGTACGCCTTCTTTCTTTGCATGAACATCTGTGTGGCATTATGCACATCTTCCACATACTGACTGCTCCGGGTGTGTGTTCACGGTGTGTGTGTGTTTACTGCTGTGTGTGTGCACTCTGGATGGGTTAAATGCAGAGCACAAATTCTGAGTATGGGTCACTATACTTGGTAGAATGTCACGTCACATATGTTAGAACGAGCCGTTTTAGGGGGGCGTGGACGAGTGTTAACTTTTATAAAGAATATACCTTTGCATTTGAGACTTTAGTTTTTGCAACTTCGCAGATCTTCTTTATTCACCAAGAGCTTGTAACACTCCAAAGAGAGTCATATGACCCCTTTAAATAAATCTCATGTGCAATTAATAGTGCAGGTTCATGTCCGCCACAGGATGGCAGTGTTCACACATGGAGATAATGCTATGTTTCAAATTATGTAATATATACTGTATATATAAAAATAGCTACACTATACAGCTACAGAGTAAATATTTTGTATATTTCCACCTGTTAATACTTCCACGATTATGAGAAATGTGAGGAAATTAAACAGTGATGCAAGCCATGCCTTTATAAAGTAGGAAGTTCCTGTGTGTTTGTGTCTGATCTGCAGTGACTTACAGCTCCGAGCACTGAGAGCCTCAACAGAGAACTGAACTGATCTGATTGAACATGGACAGATGCTTTATAATGATTCTCATCGTGGGAACAGGTACATTATTTATGAGTGAAAACAGCAGAAACAGTCTATTTACACTAGCACAGTATTTATTAGTATTTTTGGCTAAAAGTGCTGTGAAACAAATTTGCAATATATATATATATATATATATATATATATATATATATATATATATACAGTATATATATATATATAACATTTTATTGTTATTATTATTTATTTATTTATTTTCAGTTCATATATGCTTATTGTTGACAGGTTTGGTGGCTGGAGACAGCATTGATCCAGATAAAGGGACAGAAAAAAACTCTCAAAAAAACAAACTGTCAAGCTGAGCTGCTCATATAGTGCAATCAGTGCTAATGTTTTGCTTTACTGGTACAGACAGTATCCCAACAGAGACCCTCAGTTCTTATTATACAAATATGCACCGTATTTGGGTAATTATGAATACACCTCTGATGATCGATTTCATTCAGCTACAACACAATCCTCCACTGAACTCACTATCACTGATGTACGTCTGTCAGATTCAGCTCTCTATTATTGTGCTCTAAGAGTTGTAGCCCAGTGAAATAAAACATGAGACATGTCATACAAAAACCTGAAGCTCTTTTCACTTTGAAATTACCTAGTGAAAACCACAATCAAAACCACAATCTATCCAGCTCTGAATGTAATAAAATATGTGGTCACACCTGTGAGAGTCTGAATTTGGCCTGTTATAAAAAAAAATAAAAAATAAAAACATAAAAAAAAACGCTGTGGCAGGGGGGCATGGTTTAGCGAAGTCTGCAGCGGGAGAGAGAATCAGGAGACGAGCGGTAAGTGAGTGGTTTGGGCAAAAATTATCATCACCTGTTTCTTGTTCTAGTAATTGGCGTGGAGAGAGTATAAAACGCCAGGAGAGTCGGAAGCAAGCGAGAGAGAGTCGGAATGCTGACCCAAGCCGGAAACGGAAACGGAAACCGGAAAGAGTGAAACGAAAGTAGCGTTGTCAGAATAAGAGTCACCGTTTGGGTGTTTGTAACTTTTTAGTTCTCTTTGTTTACAATAAACCTGTCAGCAGTCCAGCCGACCCCTTTGTCCTCTTCCTTCCATCCAACGAACTTTGCTACACTGGTGCCGAAACCCGGGAGGAAGTAGGACCGTCGCCGCCGCCATGCAAAGTCCAGCCGCCATGCCGCTTGCGGATATCATCGCCTCCCTCGCGGTCCTTCACCGCGAACAACACCAGGCCCTGCTGGACCTAAGGACGGATCACGAGAGACGTTTCCAGGCCATTCTCTAGGCCCAGCAGGAGGACCGCGAGAGGTTACGGAGCTGGATCGATCGGGAGGTTCGCGCCGAGGCCGCCGGGCCGCCCGCTGCACCCATGCACCTACCGCTGCACAAGATGGGGCCCCAGGACGATCACTGCCCCGAGAGCAGTGGCCGGTGCGCCTCATTCCCCTGCTCTCTGGAGAGGCCCAGGTGGCCGCTCAACAACATCCGGTGGCGAACCTCCTGGTCTTCGACGACCTAAAGAGGGCCGTTCTCCAGTGGGTCGGCCGGTCGACCGAACAACACCGCCAGCGGTTCCGGTCCGGAGACGCCAAAAATTGGGATAGGTGGCTAGAGCCCTTGTTATTCGCTGTGCGAGAGGTCCCGCAAGCCTCCACGGGGTTTTCCCCCTTCGAGCTTCTCTATGGACGCCAGCCCCGGGGGGTGCTCGACGTACTGAGAGAAACTTGGGAGGAGGGACCATCTCAGGGCAAAAACGAAATTCAGTATGTGCTGGACTTGAGACCAAAACTCCACGCATTGGGGCGGCTATCAATGTTGAATTTGTTACAAGCCCAGGACCGCCAGAGCCAGCTGTATAACAGGGGAACTAGGTTACGCAAATTTGCACCGGGAGAGAAAGTACTTGTATTACTCCCAACGTCGAGCTCCAAACTAATGGCTAAGTGGTAGGGAAGGAGATCTCGATTATGAGGTAATACGGTCTGACAGGAATGGGTTCCGTCAGATCTACCACCTCAATCTCCTTAAAAAATGGAATGAGGCGGAATCAGTGAAGTTGGCAACGGTGATTGGCGGAGAGGATGATCTCGGGCCAGAGGCGAATATCAAACCACAATCCCTCGCCCTGGCTCCAGGTGGAGATCACCTCTCGCTGTCCCAACTCACTGATTTAACGAAATTGCAGGCAGAGTTTGCTGACGTCTTCTCGCCCCTACCGGGCCGTACTAACCTGATTCAGCACCATATCGAGACCGAGCCGGGCGTGGTAGTTCGCAGCTGGCCGTATCGTTTACCTGAGCACAAAAAAAAAGTGGTTCAGGCTGAATTAGGTGCTATGCTTGACATGGGGGTAATAGAAGAATCTAATAGTAACTGGGCGAGCCCGATAGTTTTAGTTCCGAAAACGGACGGCTCAGTCCGTTTCTGTGTAGATTACCGCAAGGTGAATGCAGTGTCGAAATTCGACGCGTATCCAATGCCGCGGGTTGACGAGTTGCTTGATTGGCTAGGCACGGCTCGCTTTTATTCGACATTGGACTTAACAAAGGGCTATTGGCAGATTCCCTTGTCTCCATTGTCCAGAGAAAAGACAGCTTTCACAACGCCGTTTGGATTACACCAATTTGTTACCCTTCCGTTTGGCTTGTTTGGGGCCCCAGCTACCTTTCAGCGCCTCATGGACAGGATTCTGCGGCCCCATGCTGCGTATGCGGCTGTCTACCTAGATGATATCATTATATTTAGTAATGATTGGCAGCGGCATATGCAGCATCTGAGGGCTGTCCTGAGGTCGCTGAGGGGAGCGGGGCTCACGGCCAACCCAAAGAAGTGTGTGATTGGGCGGGTGGAAGTAAGGTATCTGGGCTTTCACTTGGGGCATGGGCAGGTGCGTCCCCAAATTGATAAGACAGCCGCTATTGCGACCTGCCCACGTCCCAAGACCAAAAAGGAGGTAAGGCAGTTCTTGGGGCTGGCGGGATATTATAGACGTTTATTCCTAATTATTCGGACCTCACCAGCCCTTTGACTGACCTTACTAAAAAGGAGGTGCCAGATACGGTCCAGTGGACGGAGCCGTGTCAGCAGGCCTTTACTCAGGTCAAGGCTGCCCTGTGTGGCGGGCCGTTGTTACACTCTCCTGATTTTTCTCTCCCTTTTCTGTTGCAGACAGACGCGTCGGACAGGGGGCTGGGGGCAGTCCTGTCCCAGGAGATAGAGGGGGAGGAACAGCCGGTGCTGTACATTAGCCGGAAGCTCTCGAAGAGAGAGGCTAAGTACAGCACCATCGAGAAAGAGTGCCTGGCCATCAGATGGGCCGTCCTTACCCTCCGCTATTATCTCCTGGGACGGGAGTTCACCCTCTGTTCGGACCACGCTCCGCTGCAGTGGCTCCACCGCATGAAGGATACCAACGCGCTGATCACTCGTTGGTATCTAGCTCTTCAGCCTTTTAAGTTCAAGGTGATCCACAGGCCGGGTGTTAAGATGGCGGTGGCCGACTTCCTCTCCAGAAATGGGGGGGGCTGCAGGCCGGATGGCTCCCCGGCCTGAGTCGGGCGGTGGGGGTATGTGGCAGGGGGGGCGTGGTTTAGCGAAGTCTGCAGCGGGAGAGAGAATCAGGAGACGAGCGGTAAGTGAGTGGTTTGGGCAAAAATTATCATCACCTGTTTCTTGTTCTAGTAATTGGCGTGGAGAGAGTATAAAACGCCAGGAGAGTCGGAAGCAAGCGAGAGAGAGTCGGACTGCTGATCCAAACCGGAAACGGAAACCAGAAAGAGTGAAACGAAAGTAGCGTTGTCAGAATAAGAGTCACCTTTGGGTGTTTGTAACTTTTTAGTTCTTTTTGTTTACAATAAACCTGTCAGCAGTCCAGCCGACCCCTTTGTCCTCTTCCTTCCATCCAACGAACTTTGCTACAACCGCAAAAAAAAAAAAAAACTTAAATGTTGCAACCAAACCAAATCTGGTTCAAAAGTGCTTAACAAATTTACTATACCACCACCCAATATAAGGTATAACTGCCCTAAAATAACAGTATTGGTAATTTCCAAAATACCAATAAAAAAAAAAAAAAATTCTGTAATGGTTTGTGCTCTTAAATCACATTAGTATTTATAATGCTAATTGTTGTTGTCCATAATTTTTTGAATTTACTGTTTTACAAGAAAGTTTTATTACTGTTTTATTAATTTTTTATTCAGAACCCAATTACAGGTATTTATGTGCAGTCCTTAATAGAAAAGTTTGTTTTAATGGTTGAATGTTACTCTTGATTAATTTCTGACAATTGATTAATGTAAGACGATACAATTATTAATTTTAAACAAGTTTGTGTGTGTGTGTGTAAATACTATACATATAAAAACCATTACTCCTATGGGATGTCCCCACTTTTCACAAAAAAAGAAAAGAAACGTGTGTGTGTGTGTGTGTGTACTCATACACATATGCACACACACACACACACATTTACAGTAAGTAGTTTCTGACATAAGCATATATTTTTTCCTGATGTTAGAAAATAAACAGACTCCATCAGTGGGAGGAGTTTATTCACACTGTTGAGAGTGTGAGCCAGAGTGAAACAGTTAAAGTCTATTTTTGCCGTCACTGTCAACACTGAAGACATCATGTTTGTCTTAACCTGGATAATAATGCTACTTTGCATGGGTAAGAGATATTCATTCAAGCTATTTGTTTTAATTATGAAAACAATCAAACAACAACAAAAATCATTAAACAGCTGAAAAAGAAAACGTTTAAAATAAAATTCATTTAAAGTTATAGATCTATTATATTACAGTTTTTTTTCGATTACTAAACGATAGTGGGCACAACTGAAGTCACATGTGCAAAACTCTAACTACAGTCTGCACAGCAGCAGTTCATGTGGACCAAACTCTAGTTCGTTTTTCATTGCTTGAACACAGTTTTCAAAACTCTACACACTTATCCCATGACTTTAACCACAACCTGCACAACACTGTGGATTAACAGCACTTTGTTCAAATGCTAACACACTGCTGTCAAAACTGTGAACCACACATTCAAAACAGAATAGATTTCAGCCTTGTGACTATCAAACACTCCTGTTTGCAATTTCAGGATTAGCCCTGAAAATTATTTGTTCGAATTACAGTATGTACTTTTAGTTTCTACCTTTTTTTCTCATTACTGTAATTCCGAAAATTACTACAGGCTATTGAAGCAAACTGCTAATTTTCATTTACCTTAAAGAATTATGTTCTAAAAATGTAAATAAATCATGTTAAAGAATGTCACTCTTTTCTTTGAAGAAAATATGACTTTATATGAAGTCACTGAAATTGTTCAAACTGTAAAAATGGTGCTCACTGTCGTTTAGCAATCGAAAAAAACTGTAATTTACTACTTGATTAATTGGTTTCTTTTCTTTTCCACAGGAACTTCTTTTGCTGATACAATACAACCACTGTCTTCAGAAAAATATATTGTTGAGGGTAAAAATGTGACACTGTCCTGTAATTACAGTACCAGTACTGGCACTGTTAACTCTCTCCAGTGGTATCGACAGTATGTCGGAGCAAAACCAGAGTTCCTACTTCTTGTCGATGAATATTCAACTAAATCTGAGCCTGATCTTCGTCTGTATTCAAAAGCTACAAAAGAAATCAAACGTGTGGATCTGATCATCTCCTCTGCTGCTGTATCAGACTCTGCTCTGTATTACTGCGCTCTGCAGCCCACAGTGACAGGAAACACAAGAACACTGTTCAAAAACCTGACACGTGTGAAGACGTACATCTATTTTTATTTTTTATTTTTCATAAATGTACCTCTGTTATAAATAGATTATGGAGAGAATGTAGAATTTTTATTATTATTATGATTATTTTCCCCCCTACTTTAAAAATTAAACTTAATTTGTAATGATTTTTGCTAACCATTAGATGGTGACATGCACCATATATTCATATTACAGTTTTTACAGACGCTAGGACACATTTCTCAACACTTAGGTCACTTTTGCAAAACTCTTCATACAGTGAGCACAACAGAAGTCTTTGTGGGCTAAACTGAGGATCAATTATCATTGCTTTGGCACAAGATGCATTCAATGACTACATCTCTCAAATTTCATGAATTATTTTCTCACTCAGACACAACAACTGCCAAAACTCTTTGTACGTACAGGCCAGTTTGCACATGCTTACATACTGTTTTCAAAACTGTTAAACTTATGTTCAAAACAACAACATAATACAAAACTGAATAAGACAGCAATTTGCTTCATTTCTACAGTAATATTTTAAAGAAATATATTTTAAATCTTAAAATTAAATGCTATAAAAACAATTGGACAATTAGTAGATTAGCGTTACTATTGTCTCTGTATCAGTGGATGGTGTGGATACAAATTCTTGTATTTTGGAATTACTCAGTGCAAAAAAATTAAAACAAATAAACGACATAAAATATTGACGAATTCTGCATCATGTCCGATTCATTCCAGTAACATATATTGCAGTGATTTATAAACAGAGATGTGTCCTTGTTTTACACAAGAAAACATTGTATAATGCTACATGTTGTTAGTGTTTTTAGGTCATTGTTTTGTGGGTGACAAAGTGTGTTTGTCGGCTGTCGACCTTTGCTAGTGTTCTGGAAGAATGAGTTGATTGAGCCCTTAAGAAAGTGTTTTGGTAGTTGTAGTGTATTTTGAATGTGAAATGAACTGCTTTGCCAAGCCGAAAGTTGGTTAGGAGAACTGTGTGAAGAGTTTTGCAAAAGTGACCTAAGTATTGAGAAATGTGTCCTAGCGTCTGTAAAAAACTGTATCAAGCCTCATTAAAGAAAAATTAGCTCCTCTTTTACTATTTACAGTTTTTGCCCGCTGCTTGAACACATTTTGCAAAAGTTCGCTCATTGTGCCAAAACTCTGCACACAAGTAAACATGACACAACATTGGGAAATATACAATTCACATCTGTGTCAAATTGAAACTCTAATATCAAAAACTAACTAACAAAAACTGTAATAATTAACAGATATCTTATTTACAGATCTGTTGCTCTACCTTTTTCCTTGTCTATAAAATAACAACAACAATAACAACAACAAAATGAGTCTGGTTGAGGTTCTATTAATATTCACAATTGATCTTGTTGAGAACCTCAGTATTATTTACAGTTTTTTACGATTGCTATGACAGATTTTTCAATACTTTTAACAATTTTCCAAAACTCTTAACACAGTTAGCACTACATCCGCCTGTGTAAGCTATACTAATAACACATTTCTTGTTGCTTTAACACAAAATGCATACAATTAACACAAATTTAAAATGCTTGAACTTCTTTTACACACAAGCTCAAACAAGACCAAAACAATGGATTTTTACTGCCAAATTTACCAATGATTTAACACTGTATGTCAGAACAGATAACACCATGTTCTAAACCTAACCTTACAGGCTAAAGTCAAGGTAAACAGCTGTTCATATTGTGAATTGAAACACAAATATATTCCCTGTATTTTATTCCATTGCTAATGAGAAACAGCTTATTGAAGTTATGCAAATATATAAATCACAGCTGATTCCCATCTAGGAAGCACACTCAGGTGTTGAGGTTCTTTCAATCACATGATCATATGTTCTAAAAGAGGACTCTTTGGGCTGATCTTGTGTGGAAAAGAAACAATATAGAGCAACACAAAGAAAGAAAGAAAGAAAGAATGCCTGCAAGAGGGAGAGGAAGACGAGTACCAGGACAAGGGAGAGGAGTGGGGCAAGGACAAGGGCAAGGGAGAGAAGTGGGGCAAGGACAAGGGCAAGGGAGAGGAGTGGGGCAAGGACAAGGGAGAGGAGTGGGGCAAGGGCAAGGACAAGGACCAGGGAGAGGAGTGGGGCAAGGACAAGGGAGAGGAGTGGGGCAAGGACAAGGACAAGGGAGAGGAGTGGGGCGAGGACAAGGACGAGACAGAGGAGTGGGGCGAGGGAGAGGGAGAGGAGTTAGAATGCGTGGTGGCGCTCAAAGAAGGACCAGAGCTAGGGTAACTGATTAAATAAGAGCAACTATCATTGACCATGTCATAAACCATGGGCTATCATATAGAGAGGCTGGTGAACGAGTACAACCAAATCTCAGCCGGGACACAGTGGCATCCATTGTCCGTATTTTCAGAGAAACCAACAGGTAGGATATTGCTTCTCCTACAGCAAAGTGTACTGTAAATACTGTAATATTACCATTTACAGTATTAGAGTGACTGTATGCCTCCGGTCTCTAATATGTAACTGTATTTTGTTCCTCTAAGGATTCAACGTCTACCTCCCTCAGGGGGCAGAGGAAAGCTCCTGAATGAAGAACAGGAACTTGCTATTGTCAACATGGTGATTGCTGACAATGAAATAAAACTAAAGGACATTCAGTCCAGAGTTGTAGAGGACAACCTTGTCTTTGGGAACATTGCAGCAATCAGCATAACATCCATTTCTCGGACTCTAGCTAAACACAGAGTCCTAATGAAACAACTATACAAAGTTCCTTTTGAAAGGAACAGTGAGCGCATCAAAGAACTCCGTCACCAATACGTCCAGGTAAGGTTATGCAATACAGTCATTACTGTACTATACACAGTGTGTTTTGCAGTAAACTACTCTATAAACCTGGAGTACATTAGGACATACAGTAGATATACAGTACAGCACAGCATGTACATACACTGTGTCTAATTACTTTCAGAGAGTCATGGAGTTGGAGGCCAATCAAGTCCCACATGAAATTATCTATGTTGACGAGGCTGGCTTCAACTTGGCGAAAAGGCGTAGCCGTGGGAGAAACATAATTGGCAAAAGGGCCACAGTTACCGTGCCGGGCCAGAGAGGAGCCAACATCACCATGTGTGCCGCAATCTCCAACAATGGTGCACTCCTGCATAAATGTGAGATTGGCCCCTACAACACCGACCGCCTTCTCCTATTTTTAGAAGACCTGCACGAAAGATTGGTGCCAGAGGTAGAAAGGGGACAGGTGGGAGACCACTTGCCAATATATGTGATCACATGGGACAATGTGGCATTCCACCATTCCCGTGCAGTCACAGCATGGTTTGACGCCCATCCTAGGATGGTGTCCCTTTTCCTTGCTCCTTACTCCCCTTTCCTCAACCCCATTGAGGAGTTTTTCTCATCCTGGAGATGGAAGGTTTTTGACCATCGCCCACATGACCAAATGTCCCTCCTGGATGCAATGGATGCTGCATGCCAAGACATCACAGCTGAACACTGCCAGGGGTGGATAAGGCATGCAAAAAGATTCTTCCCACGATGCCTTGCCAGAGAAGATATCAGGTGTGATGTGGATGAGAACATGTGGCCAAATGCAGAAGACCGGGCAGATTAGAAGTTTACTTTGTTTTTTTTTAATTATTATTCCGGTGCTTTTTCTGTTTGTATATCTTGCAGTAATGTCCTTTTGCAAATAAAGTCTTTACTGCAGCAATTCTGTCTCTGTCTTTTTTTTAGAACTGTAACTGTACATTCTATAAAGCTACTCTGAGATGGTCATTCATTTTTTGTGACAAAATGCATGCATTTACTAAACCCAACAAAACAAAAATGTAGAGAGGCTTCAAAAGAAACTACAGTGCAAAACACAATCTCTGATCAATACAATATACTGTACTGTCCATTGTATAAGGGCAGACCTGTCACATAAAATAATGCAGTTTCTGTAATTTCAGCTGATGATAGTGTTTTTTTGTCATTGTGTTATGATTGACTAAATGTTCCTGTTGGAAGAGAACATGTGTTAGTGTTTTGAATAATTATTTGATTTTGAAACATGTTTGCAGTGTTTTGGTAGACATAGTGTTTGTGTTAGTGTATAATTGTATTTTGAAAATTTGATTTGGAGTTTAGTTTACAATGTGTGATTTTTAGCATGAAATTAACCGTTTTGCCAATTGTGTGTTTTAGGTGTGTTGGTGTGTTAAGAGTTTAGGAAATTTGTTAAATGTAAAATCTGTCATAGCGATTGTAAAAAACTGTAATGTGGAAAGAAGCTCTTTAATGGAGCAGAACTGGGATCCTTGCTTTCAGTCGACAACATCAGAAACATCCACTGAACTCACTATTACTGGATTAACTCTGTGTCAGATACAGCTCTTTATTACTGTGCTCTATTTTTCTCTGTTTGAAACGTACTCGGTTACTAACGTAACCTCGGTTCTCTCTAGAAGAGGGAACGAGTACTGCGTCTTAGCTAAGACGCTACGGGAAAAGTCTCTTTTCATGAAATACTGAAGCAAAAAATTATCCTTAATTTTGAATTTTTGTAAAGCGCATTTGCAGCAGTACACAGCCATAGGCGAGACGGCTCGCTCGCTCATTGGCTGCTCAGCGGCAAGTGCACAGCCTATCGAGCGCAGGCTGATGCAATATCAGACCAATAAGAGCGCTTCGCGCCCTCCATGCCACTTCCCGCCGAAACGGATGTGGCCCAACCCTATAAAAGGAGCTCGAAAAGGCTGACTCACCTGATTTATTTCATCGCCGAAGCGAACCAGAGTGAATCGTACGCACGGCAGAGAACGCAGTACTCGTTCCCTCTTCTAGAGAGAACCTAGGTTACGTTAGTAACCAAGTACGTTTTCTTACGAGAGTTCTCTCGTACTGCATCTTAGCTAAGACGCTACGGGAACCCCATGTAAAGCGCCGTGCGCGCAGGGATCACACACCAATAAACCTGAAGCAACGCCCAGGATTTACAGTGCACAGTCACCCGAGGGACTCACAGAGAGTCCAGGACAGGAAAGGGGGGGGGGGGGGGGCCCTCCGTCCCATATCTAGCAGCACCCGTAGATGCGGCAATATAACATCACACAGTCGAGGCAAGGCCTGACCAATGTGGCAATGCGGGTCTTACGCAATACTGCCCATATAACAGTCGGCAGCGCATAATGCTCACGAACTCAGAATTCCCATCAGGGCCCAGATTCGGCTATACAGACAGCAGCCTTGCTTGCAAGGCGGGAACCTCCAGGTTATAGAACCTGATAAATGCAGACGGCGAGGCCCAACCTGCCGCCATACATATATCCTGCAAGGAGATCCCAGTAGACCCCACCCATGACGAGGCGACGCCCCTTGTGGAGTGTGCTCTGACGCCCAGTGGGCACTGAAGGCCCCTGGAAGCGTAAGCTAACGATATGGCGTCAACTATCCATCTGGATAGAGTCTGTCTCGAAACAGCCATTCCCTTGGAACGTCCACTGAACGACAAACAGCTGCTCAGTCTGTCGAAAGACAGCGGAGCGAGACACATAAGCTCTTAAAACCCTAACAGGGCAAAGAAGACTCGAGTCTCCATCCTCTCCTGACACAGACAGGGCAGACAGGGCAATAACCTGAGCCCGAAACGGCGTGTTGAGGGACTTCGGCACACAACAGTGCCTAGGTTTGAGTATGACCCTTGAGTCATTAGGCCCAAACTCCAAGCACGACAGGCTCACCGAGAGCGCGTGCAGGTCACCCACACGCTTCACTGAAGCGAGAGCCAACAAGAATACTGTCTTGAACGTCAGATGCTGGAGGCTAATCGATTGGATAGGCTCAGAAGGGGGACCCTTCATGGCCTCCAAAACCGCCGCGAGGCCCCATATAGGGACTGATGGAGGTCTGGGAGGATTCAGCCTCCTAGCTCCTCTAAGGAAGCGGATGACCAAATCGTTCCTTCCTATTGACTGACCGAGCGCTGTTTCAGAAAACGCTGCGATGGCCGCCACATAAACTTTGAGCGTGGATGGGGCTCTGCCCTTATCCAACAGCTCCTGTAGGAAGGAGAGAACCTCCGTCACCTCACAACTAAGGGGTGAACATCCCCGAGCCGTGCACCAGCTGGAGAACACCGACCACTTCGAGGCATACAGCCGTCGTGTCGACGGAGCTCTAGCCTGAGTGATGGTATTTAGCACTCCCACTGAGAGATCAGCGGGTAACCGTTGAGCGCCCACACATGGAGGGACCACAACCACGGTTGAGGGTGCCAAATCAAGCCCCTGGCCTGCGAGAGGAGGTCCCTCCTCAACGTCACTGGCCACGGGCCGATGTCTGCTAACTGCATCAAATCTGGGAACCATGGTTGGTTCTTCCAAAAAAGTGCTACAAGCAGTATTGAACATCTTGTTTCTCTCACCCGTTCTATCACCTGCGGAAGGAGAGAGACGGGAGGGAAAGCATAAAGCGGCAGCACGGCCATCTCCGTGACAGCGCGCTTTCGTCCATGGAAAAGAACGCGGGGCAGTGAGCGTTTTCGTGGGACACGAAGAGGTCCATCTCCGCCCTGCCAAATCTCTCCCACAACAGCCGGACTGTTTGCGGGTGTAGAGACCATTTGCCCGTTGGAATGTTGCTTCTGGACAGCCTGTCTGGACCCAGATTCTGTAGCCCAGGCACATGAACTGCCCTCAGCGAGCGCAAGTTGCGCTGAGCCCAAACCAATAGGCGTTCTGCCAACCTGCACAGGTTTCGGGACCCGAGACCGCCCTGGCGATTTCTGTAGGACACCACAGACATGTCGTCCGAACGGACTAAGACGTGGTGTCCCTTGATTCGGGGACAAAAGCGCGTCAGCGCGTTCTCCACTGCCAGCATTTCCAGACAGTTGATATGTTGGAGCCTTTCCCATTCTGACCACAGGCCAAAGGACGGTCTGCCCTCGAGCAGCGCTCCCCATCCCGAAGTGGAGGCGTCCGTCGACACCATCTTCACTTTTGAGGAAGTCCCCAGGCTTACACCTGATTGGTACCAGTCGTTTGCTGTCCAGGGTTTCAGGGCTGTAACGCAGCCCTTATTGACCTTGAGACGCAGTCGACCAGGTACCCGCGCTTTCAGCCAGAACTGCAGGGGGCGCATGCGGAGCAGGCCCAACTGCAGAACCGGAGATGCTGAGGCCATGAGACCCAGCATTCTCTGACATTCTCTGAGCGAAACGGTCGCGCCGCAGCGGAGAGAACTCGCCGTGCGCTGAATGCCCAATGCGCGCTGTGGTGACAGCCGCGCCGTCATGGAACGTGAGTCCAGAGTTAAACCCAAAACAGTATCGTCTGACTGGGGTTCAGCGACTCTTTGTCCAGTTGACACTGAGACCAAGTTTCTCGAGGTGATCGAGTAAAACGGCCCTGTGCTCCACGAGCTCCGCTCGTGATTGAGCCAGAATCAGCCAGTCGTCCAAATAGTTCAGCACTCGCATGCCTCTGAGTCTGAAAGGAGCGCGCGCTGCGTCCATGCACCTCATAAACATACGAGGAGCTACGGACAAGCCGAACGGCAGCACTGCAAACTGGTACGCCTGGCCCTCGAAGGCGAATCTCAAATATCGCCTGTGACTTGACGCCATCTGTATTTGAAAATACGCGTCCTTCAGATCTATTGACATGAACCAGTCTCCTCTGCGAATATGCGCGAGGAGCTTCCTGGTCGTAAGCATTCTGAAACTGCGTTTCACCAATGCCTTGTTCAGCTGTCTTAGATCCAGTATGGGCCTGAGACCCCCGTCTCTCTTGGGCACTAGAAAGTATCTGCTGTACAGCCCCCCCTCGCTTTGAGCTTGAGACACAGACTCTACAGCACCTCTGCTCAACAGTTTTGATATTTCGGCCCGAAGTATGCGTGCTACTTCTGTTTTGACCGTGGTTTCGCCGCGAGCTAAAAAGTGCAGAGGGCGTCGAAAAAACTGTAGCGAGTAGCCTCTCCTTATAATGCCTAGCACCCAATCTGAAACCCCTGGAAGCACTGAACATGCATCTGCATGAATGGCTAAGGGCTGGATGCGAAGCGCGCTCTGTTGACTGAGCAACGGCGGCGCTTCGGTGTGCTGTAACATGGGCGTTACGCCTGTGGCATTTGAGGCGGGGAGCGCGCTGATCACAGCGGGCAGATCGCTCCTCCTCGACCCCGTCCCGGCGCTTAACCGATTGAGGGAGGGCTGAGCGGGTCCCGTGGGACTCGTGATGTCTGCGAGTAACTGTGGGCTGCAAGTGTGCACATTTACTGCTTTCGACTCGCTGTCTGCCTGGGCAGAGCGTACGTGCACGGGTTTCGTTTTTACAGAAACCACGCGCCGTGTGTGACATAGTGTTTGTGGACACTGAGGAGTGGGCACGTTTACTATGTGGAGCGCGTGACCGATCTGAGTCGATCTTATAGGCGCGAGCCCTGTGTGCAGGGTTGTGCTTACATGTGGAGATGGGCACTGAGGAGTGGGCATCGTCACTACATTTATAGCACCATCGGCCGTGGCCGGGACACCAGAAATTACACCTCTTTCGGGAAATAACTGGGTAGCCGTGATAACGGTTTTTGTGTGCAGGCAAGCGGGCAACCGTACAGGCTTGCGCATTGCAAAAGACGCTGAAACAGTCACAATCCCTGGAACTGAAACAGCGGCGCGCTTAGGTGAGAGTTCGGCCGCAGCGACTCGTACACCGGCACTTTCCTAGGATGGCTTCGGGGCTAACAGGCCTCACCGTAATCCTCTGCCGCGGTCCCTGCGGCGCGGGGCGACGACCGGTAGAGCGAGAACGGGGGTCTCGAGCTGCGTTGCTGAAGCTGTTGTGATAGCGGCTTTTGTGTGCACGCAAGCGGGCAACTGTGCAGGCTTGCGCGTTGCAGAAAACACTGAGACAGTCACAATTCCTGGAACTGAAACAGCGGCGCGCTTGGGTGAGAGCTCGGCAACAGCGGAACTCGTACACCGCCGCTTCGATGAAGCAGCCATCGTGTGCAGTGCAGACGCAGCCTGCTCAGCAGCAGAAGATTTGCGCAAGCAGAGGTGACGTCATGCAGCAGGCTTTAGATGGCAACACCGCTTGTCCGCCGTCCAGCAGAGGGCGGACAAAGGTGCGTCGCTATCGCCTGTTCCACCGGCGGAAGTGACTGGTAGTTCCTGTTTTTAGCATCATCCAGTGTGGAGAATGCTAGTGAGACAGACGAACGAGTTTGCGCTGAATATGGAGCGTTCCAAGCCTTTGCCACCTCTTCGTGAAGCTCAGGAAGAAATGAGGTGGGCTTTGAGAAGTACGCTCATCCGAAAGGAAACTACCATCCAGCCGGGAACGAGAGGGGGGGCGCTGGTGCAGACCACTCGAGGCCTAGACTCGTCGCGGCCAGCGTGAGCACTCGCCTCGGCTCCTTCTCGATGTCAGCTCGTTTGCTGGGCTTCTGAGCAGAAGGCGCGAGATCCTCGGAGCTCGCCCAGCCCTCACTTCCCGAAGCTAGCAGAGTGCGGCTCCTCAGCGCAGTCACCATGGCAACAGCTCGCAGTGAGGGCATCCGCCGTCAGCGAGCGCGAGCGCTGCATGATCTTCTCCCAGGCAGGAGACACAGATGACGTACCGGTCTCCCTCGCTGAGTGGGGCTCTGACGAGCCGCAGGAAGGCATCTTAAAAAAGACGCAAGCTCTTTTACGAGTGTGTGTCGCAGGGCGAACACACACACACGCATAAAGAACAGTTGGATATAACAGAATTGAAAGGATATGTGCGCCGGAGAGCGCAGCAGGAACGGCAGTGGAAGGCGGCGAAGGCCAGCAGCTTCAGAAGTTGCTCGTCTCGCTGAGAGGCGCTTGCTTCCTTCTTGATCCAGCGATGCATGAGCTTCACTTAAGAGATGAAAAATCAGGTGAGTCAGCCTTTTCGAGCTCCTTTTATAGAGTTGGGCCACACCCGTTTCGACGGGAAGTGGCATTAAGGGCGCGAAGCGCCCTTATTGGTCTGATATTCCATCAGCCTTCGCTCGATAGGCTGTGCACTTGCCGCAGAGCAGCCAATGAGCGAGCGAGCCGTCTCGCCTATGGCTGTGTACTGCTGCAAATGCGCTTTACAAAAATTCAAAATTAAGGATAATTTTTTGCTTCAGTATTTCGTGAAAAGAGACTTTTCCCGTAGCGTCTCAGCTAAGACGCAGTACAAGAGAACTCTGATCACTGATCCTCGCTTTGAGTCGACTACATCACGAACATCCACTGAACTCACTATTACTGCTGTAACTCTGTCAGATGCAGCTCTCTATTATTGTGCTCTAGAAGTTGGAGCCCAGTGATACAAAGTCTATGTGAAGCCGTACAAAAACTCTAATTCATTTTTCTCTTTAATGTCAAGCCACATCAAACCCACAATCTATGATTCACACAATATAATTAAACTTATGGAAACACCTGTGTGTGGTTACTGAAAGGGTAATGAAAAGGAAACAAAATATAGTAGAATACTTCCCTACTTCCTTACAGTACAACACAACTTAGAGCTCCAAACTGCGACTAAAACAGTCGCATTTGTGACTAAAAATATTAAATTGTGAGTGAAGTGTTTGACAAAGTCGCCACTGACAACTAGGCCTATGTATTTACATGTTATAACTTAAGGATTTGCATGTATAATTCCTTTGTTCCTGATTGTTTTGCAATCACATCTTTTGTTATGTTCACATATTAAATGGAGACGATGCAGATCAAAGAGTTTCAAACAGTCCTCATCTCTGCCACGCCAGTGCTGAAGCACACCTGATAAATACAGCTCAGTTGTACAGCACGAAAGAGATAAGAATAATGAAGACTTGTTGAAGTGAAAGAGCAGAAAAACAGCATCTATTTCGTGCACAACTTAAACAAACTACAACTGGTAAAGCTGTCAGCTGTGTGGATATTGGCAATATTGTTAATAATTCTCGGTTATGATCATCAATAATATGGTTACTTTAGCGCCTCAGTTCAAGTGGCAAGTAACCCATTTAATCTTTCTCTTTACTATTATAGTACATAGTAAACATGAATTAACATTAAAAGGAAGGCTATTTTATAAAAGATCCTACAGTACAACTTACTGAAATGTCAAAATGGGAACTCCACGCTGCGCCCCCAAGAGTGTGCTATGGGGAACTATGCCCCACGCTCAAGACATCCTGTAAGGAGGCTCACAAAGAGCCTACCACTCACAGATGGTGTCCTGGATGAGTTCTGGCAAGTGGAGGCCTCAAAGAAGATAACTCTCTGTAGCAAGAGGAGGCCTGACGACACTCGCAGTAAATGGCCGAGCTCTAGGAGCAGAGGCCTCAGCATGATGACACTCTAAAACAAGAGGAGGCCTAACTATACCCCACGCTCAGAACATATTGTAACGAGGCTCACATGAAGCCTACAAATAACAAATGTTGACCTAGCGGAGCACCGGCAAACAGAGGCCTCTATGAAGATAACTCTCTGTAGCAAGAGGAGGCCTGATGACACACGCAGTAGATGACCGAGCTCTATGATTGCAGGCCTCCACGTGAGACTCTCAAATGAGAGGAGGCCTAACTTAGCCCCACACTGAGGACTTCCTTTAAGGAGGCTCACATAGAGCCTACTACTCACAAATGCTGTCCTAGCGCAGCTCTGGCATGGAGTTCCTATCTCTCAGCTAATTTATTATAGAAATCTAAACTTCTCCAAAACCAAATCACAATTCATCATTCAATTCCTTAGAAAGTGAAACAAAGTCTGGACCTTAAGCTGAATATTATAATAATATATGCAATTTAAAGAATCATGAATAATAGCTTGCAAACACATCAATACCTTTGCACACAGTCGGAAGAAAGAGAAAGAAAGGCCACTCCAAGATTCTATAAGACTTTCTTCCCTCGAGAAGCAACACCAAAGGGAGCAGAGCTAAACATTCCTGATAATGCACACTTGAACATGTCAGAACACTGACATGCCATAGGCTGCTGCCTGCCAATGTCTAGTTCATTGTCATGTTTAGACTTATGCTTTAGACACCGGTCATACCAGAGGCATTACCCATAGCGTCCTCTAGGGGACGCAGCATGGAGTTCCCATTCGAAAGGGAACAACTGTTCCCCCCACAATTTCTGTAAAAAATACATGAAAAAGTCTATTTAGTATTAACACTAAATGCAGTTAATATTTCCCACTGATAAGTTACAGATAAAGTATTAATCATTTTGGATAATTCTGAAAATATATTTTAACTGACTGACCACTTGACTCAACTGTGTTACATTATGTTAATCCTGATACAAACAATTATAAAGGATGTTTAAAAAAATATTCCTGTCACTTTTGGTGTCTGTTGTTAGTTGTATGGCTGTATCAACTGTTTTAGTACCACCAAAAATAAATGACAAACCTAAATTAATTCTGTGTGCAGAATATGCACATATACACAGATAATCCCTGCTGATAATTTTGTTTATTTTAAGAATTTAATAACAAGTATTAGGAAATAATCCACATCATGTTATGAATATTGAGAACTAAATATATATATTTAGCAAACACATCAATATTTGCAATTTGTGCATTAGTAGGAAACCACAAGAGGTATTGTGGAATATATGAATAGTGATGACACTGTTATACCGTATGAACATGAAAATGATCTGCTCTTATTAAAGCACTTATACCTCATGTGATCGTAAACTTCATGTCTGTTAGAGAGAGAATAAGAAATACACACAATGAGTCTCTATTCTGTCATTCTGCTTTCTGCCTTTGCATGTAAGTGTTGAAGTTTTGTGATTTGTTTGTATCCCTTAATATTCTATATTTTATCTAAATGAATATTCAATTTAAATACCTTTTCATAAAATATTTGATCTACTTTTACATATGCAGCATATGGAACTGGACAGTGGAGTTTGCTGATGAGGGTTCAAGTGTTACATTATCCTGCAATTATTCATCTGCATTCATATTCATATATCTGCATTCATATCATTCATATTATCTTCACTGGTATTGCCAATATCCCAAATCAACTTCTGAATTCATTGTGCTCATCTCAGGCAGTGCAAAAGATGCTCAGGTGTCTTATGTAGATTCCAGATTCACTGCCAAAGTCACCAAACACAAAGAAAACTTTGTGTATCTGGAGATCTCCTCTGCATTTATAACAGACTCTGCTCTGTACTACTGCGCTCAGGAGCCCAGGAGGGGTTCAGTGCCTTGCTCAAGGGCAGTTCAGCCATGGGTATTGAGGGTGGAAGAGAGCACTGTTCATTAACTCCCCACCACCTACAACTCCTGCCAGCACCGAGACTCAAACCTGTGACCTTCGGGTTACAACTCCAACTCTCTAACCATTAGACAACAGCTGTTAAATTACACTTTCAGTTTTGATCATACAGATAAGAGCAATACATCAATCGAATCTGTAAAGGGTCTACTTTTATTTGTATACAGACATAACAACCACACAACTTTGTGCATTTATAAAATAAAGATAAGAAACAAGGTGTGCTGTCTGCAGCCTTTGTCTGCGGTGATCTTCATTTAGACACGCGTCATTAAAATGAACTGTAACTCAGTGAATACTCAACAAAGAGATATGAGAGATATATCTATAGAAAGCTTGATATGTCTACTTTCAAACTAAACAAGTGCTACAGAAAACAAATATTCTGTGATAAAGTAATTCATATGAAAACAACGCAATGTCTGTCCTTTACGTCTCCCTTCATTATATCTAATGCGACCACGCCCACACGCTGAACGTGTTTGCACAGCAAAATAAATATATTATCAGAGAAGATGACGAGCTGATGTGCAGACCAAAATGATCCTAATTAAATTACAAGCATCAGTTTTGTTAGACCAGGTGTCTCCAAACCTGGTCCTGGAGGGCCGGTGTCCTGCAGAGTTTAGCTCCAACTTACCTCAACACACCTGCAAGTATACCTAGTAAGACATTGTGAGCTGGTTCAGGTGTGTTTCATTAGGGTTGGAGCTAAACTCTGTAGGACACCGGCCCTCCAGGACCAGGTTTGGAGACACCTGTTTTAGAATATGGGTGCTGAATTTAAAATGAATCTGTTAGTAATTAATCAAGTCAGCACTGGGGGGCAGCATCCTTCAGAAGATTTAGACAAGACTTCAAATATCAAGAGAACAGCAGCACAGAGGAAACGGAGAGCTATAGTAATGACAGAGAGACATATTCATTAGAATACACAACAAAACATTAATTCTCAACAATGAAAAAACTGATGATTATTATGCTTTTCTTCTCAGCACAGGACTCAGGTAAAAAGATTTATTACACTTTACAGATACTGTTTTTGTTACTTACATACTTATGTAAATTATAAAAAGTTAAATCTATTTTCCAGTGTGCTGGGGGCAAGGCAGTGTTAAACAGCCTTCAAGAGAAACAACTGCAAATAAAGGAGATCCAGTTACTCTACAGTGCAATTACTCTACCACAACTACAAATGCATATCTCTTCTGGTACAAAAAGCTACCAAATAAAGCACCAACATTCATGCTGAGTGAATTTACTGTTGGTAAAGGATCTACTGAGGATGAATTTAAAGAGAGATTTTCTGCAACACTGGACTCCACATCAAGAACAGTTCCACTGACAATCAAGAATCTGCGAGTGTCTGACTCTGCTGTGTACTACTGTGCTCTGCAGCCCACAGTGACTGAAACACACTCAACACTCATACAAAAACATAGCTATATATAGAAATAGACTTATGTGCAAGTCACGTACAGCATCATAAAAAAAGTGAAAAAAGGGAAGTGACGTGACATACAGTCAAGTATGGTGACCCATACTAGGAATTCGTGCTCTGCATTTAACCCATCCAAAGTGCACACACACAGCAGTGAACACACACACCGTGAACACACACCCGGAGCAAAGTACAACATCTTACAACAACTTTCACACTGTGTATTTGGAATGAACTTCTAAACTTGAATCAAGTGAAGCATCACAATCAAAAACATATAAAGATCAGCTTTTTAAAATATTTTGTCAGTGATGTGCTGAATCATACAATTGTATTTACACTGCAAAGCATATTTTCCTGTTTCCACTAAAAATAGCTAAAAGGTGTTCACCTTTTCAGCAAAACTGCATACATTTTATTTAATTTGTACTGTTTAAAACAATTTAAATACTATATGGCCAGTGGAAAAGAATGAGGACAAGTATATTCTAAAATAGGCTTATCTGAGATATAAACTATTTTGTTTTTATACATATTTTTATATATTCTAAAAAAAAATGAATGTGGCACAAATGCAATTTAGTTACTCTCATATTTCCTTAACGTCTTGTACCTTTGATGTTAAACATGGTGTCACCTGGATGGGAATATGCATGGAAGTGATATGCAGATGAGGTTATGCATAGTAAAACAAGGTCATTGTAAGCTCTATATATGGTTATTTCGGGGAGGACACAGGGTGGAGATGCACATACGCACAATCTGACTGGAATTTATAAAGGGATTTTTGCACAGGTTCATGGTTTCATAAACCTGAAAAATTTTGTGCATATGCATAATCTAGCTTCTGTGCGCATGTACACTTTTAGGATGAAATCTATAGAGAGGTATATACAAAAGGGCCCCAGGGGATTTTAAGCAGGAAGTTTCAGTTTCAGTATGTTATGAGTGTGAAACTGCAGAGACTCACAGTAACACAGATCTACAGCTCAGAGCACAGAGAACATTAACACACACCTGATCTGACCTAGTCAACATGGAAAAACACCTGCTTCACCTGCTTCTCATTTTAATTCTGACTTCAGGTACATGAAGACACTTTTATTTTCATTTATTACAGTGATATTAATTTTAGATAATTTTGTGTTACTTGAACGGCAAATTATATTATATATATATATATATATATGCAATTGTATTTGTTTGATTTAGGTGTGATGACTGCAGACCAGATTAGGCCAAATAAAGATGCAGTTGTCATGAAGGAAGATGAGACTGTGTCCCTCAGCTGCTCATATGATACAAGCAGCAGTTATGTTTATCTGTACTGGTACAGACAGTATCCTAATGGAAAACCTCAGTATTTAATATTTAGACCTGCCAGATCAGCCACTGCAACTGGGAATCCAACTGATCCTCGCTTTGAGTCGACTACATCACGAACATCCACTGAACTCACTATTACTGGTGTAACTCTGTCAGATTCAGCTCTCTATTATTGTGCTCTAAAAGTTGGAGCCCAGTGATACAAAGTCTATGTGAAGCTGTACAAAAACTCTAATTCATTTTTCTCTTTGATCTCATGCCACATCAAACCCACAATCTATAATTCACACAATATAATTACACTTGTGGAAACACCTGTAAGTGCTTACTGAAAGGGTAATGAAAAGGAAACAATATATACTTCTTGAATTATTATATTTATAATTGTATAATTTATAATTATAATTTAATATCTCCTCTGCAAAATCTCTTGTATATAGTCTGCCTGAGTCTCAAAATGTTCCTCTCAAAGTCAAACTCTTCATATATTAACATCCAATAACATCCAATAAATGTCATTTTACTTCTTCCTTATTATACAGTAATAATACATTGATTCGGACATTAGTTACACTGTTTGTGAATTGTCAGAATGTGACCGAATTTAATATAAATAGTTCAGATCAGCAAAATCGATTCAAACTCACCACAAGGAGGCATCATTCCTCAAATTCTTATATAAAGCTGAGGCTTGTGAAGAATCTCAAACTACAATGAGAAACAGAGACTGTGCAGTAAGAAGAAAAGACTTCAGACTAAAATAATCTCCCTCTTTATCTTAAAGTGAGAATGGCAAAATTGGTGATTATTACTCTTTTCTTCACAGCTTTTGAGTTTGGTAAGAACATTATTTGATCATTTACACTTTACTATATGTATGATATACTCAATGTAAGCACTTGAATAATGGCTACATCTATTTTCCAGTTTGCTGGGGACAAGACAAAGTTGAACAACCTTCAAGAGAAATGACTGCCAATGAATCAGCTCAAATCACTCTACAGTGCAATTACTCTACCAGTTTTTCTAATGCTTATCTCTTCTGGTACAAACAACTACCAAACAGATCACCAATATTCATGCTGAGTGAATTTACAGTTGGTCAAGGAACTACCGAGGATGAATTTAAAGAGAGATTTTCTGCAACATTGGATTCAACATCAAGAACAGTTCCATTGATGATCAAGAATCTGCGTGTGTCTGACTCTGCTGTGTACTACTGTGCTCTGAGGCCCACAGTGACTTAAACACACTCAACACTCACACAAAAACACTGAGATCTACCACAAACCACTCCTGTCATCATAATACACTCACAAAACATTGAATAAAATCACCAAAAGAGAGAGTGAACAGAGTTAGAGAGGATCCAGTATGGCTTGTGTCAAAAAATTTGATTGATGAGGGTCATAAAAGCCATCTGTTCTGGACACCTGTTTGTACACCCCCTCCCCTCCCTGTACACCCCCAGTGACCTAAATATGAACTTATGAACCCAAGAAGGTATTTCGTTGGGGGGAGAAGTGTTGGGAAGCTATGTGCTTTTTTTTAAACTCTGAAAAGGGCGAAATCATGAAAATGGTGTAAGGGAAGATTTTATTAAGGTTTTAAGTACACAGTGCATTTCAAGAAAAAGGTTATAAACACATAGCAGCAATGGAAACAATGTAATGATCGTTTTCGTAGTTGGAAAAGTGTAAAAACGTTGTTAAAGTTGTTACAAATGAAATAAAAAGAAAACTACGTTACTGGTTATTTATCTAAAACAACTAAACATGTAAAAAACTATCAGATATGTTTTCGTTAAGCAACACGTGAAAAAGATGTGAGAGCTTGTAGCATTTCAATTTAAAAATGGTGTTTTGTTACCAGCTAGAAAAGAAAGAAAACTAGGTAATAGAGTTTTAGCATTTGTACCTTACCTCAAACTGAAAAAAAAGAAACGAATGTAAAGCAGCGATACAAACCAGAAAAGTAGGAGTTTTGTCACGATGTTAGAGAAAGTTAAAACAAAAGAAAAAAGATGGTAGGCATTTACACGGATCTAAAATAAAATACATCAGACAAGATACTTGTCAAATCTATACAGTACTTTACCACTAACTAAAATTTTAAAAAGCGATACTGACAGAGAGTTAGACGAAAGAAAAAAAAAGATCCTCCGGCAGAGTTGCGAAGCGTCCGTAAAACAACCTACCACCACCGCAAATACACTCAGAATGAGGCTCGGGAATGCTCCGGAAAAAAAACACGCCTCCAGCGCTAGAGAGGGCCAGGCTGTAGGTGTGATAGCAGCATCAAATAGATTTAAATGTTACAATAATTAAGCTAAGTAGTTTTTAATAAATAGACATCAGTCCTTAATTAGTGAAAACTTTATATCCGTTTAAACATATGGTCAATTTTTACTTTTTAAATGATGTAGGCCTATACGATTTTTATTTACTTTTAGGCTAGTCTTAAAAAAAAACAAATAAAACAGTTGAAAAAGCGTTATTTGTTTTTAATGTGTTAAGTTAATTACTTTAATCTACGACTAGTCTAAATCTAGACTATCTCCGTCGATAGATCTTTTATTTTTGTCAAGCTTAATTTCTCAAGCTATGTCAATTAACACACACACACAAACACACTTTCCTTCTGTCAAGCTTGTGTCGCGTTATCTAGTAAATAAACCAGACATCATCTCAAGCACCGAAACGCGAGTGTGTCCGGTGTCTGTGTGATTACAGGCGCCTGCATATCAGTTAGACATCAAGCGGTTGTAAAAACATCTAATGCTTGTAACTGGCTTGTGAAACTAACTAATTTCAAAGGGTGTTTTATATATATGTAGCCTGTGGGCTGGGTTAGGATTGGGATCCTTTAGTTCACTCTCTCTCCCTGACCTTGAGGGGCTGACTCCACAGCAGGTTGTCCAAGCCAAGACCCTCTTTGCCCGGTATGAAAGTATTTTCTCCAAGGGTGATGGAGATTTGGGATGTACCTCCCTGATTGCTCATGAGATTCCGTTGGTTGACGATGCTCCAGTCCGTCAGCCCTACCGACGAATTCCGCCCTCTCAGTATGAAACCGTGAAGGCACACATCCAACAACTTTTAGAGAGCCAAGTTATAAGAGAAAGCAGCAGCCCGTACTCTTCTCCCATCGTCTTGGTAACAAAGAAAGATGGGAGCCTTCGCCTTTGTGTGGATAACCGGCAGTTGAACTCCAAGACCCGTCGTGACGCCTACCCTCTTCCCCGGATAGAAGAGTCCTTAGATGCCCTGTCTGGGGCAAGGTGGTTTTCCACCCTTGATCTCGCAAGTGGGTATAACCAAGTCCCAGTGGCAGATAAAGATAAGTCGAAGACTGCCTTTTGCACCCCGTTTGGCCTCTTTGAGTTCAATAGGATGCCATTCGGGCTCTGCAATGCTCCAGGCACCTTCCAGCGCCTTATGGAGCGCATGTTTGGAGATTGCCGTCATAAATCAGTTCTCCTGTACCTTGATGATGTGATTGTATTCTCCACTACGGTGGAACAACATCTTGAGCGACTAGGAGAAGTGTTTGCTCGGCTTCAAAATCAGAACCTGAAAGTCAAGTTGTCTAAGTGTCGATTCTTCCAGCATCAAGTGAGCTATTTGGGGCATGTGGTCTCTGCTGAGGGGGTGGCTACTGACCCTGCAAAGATCGAGGTGGTAAGGGAGTGGCGGCGTCCAGGCCACCTGGCTGAATTGAGATCTTTTCTTGGCTTTGCAAGCTATTATCGGCGGTTTGTGGAAGGCTTCTCCAAGCTTTCAGCCCCATTGCACCATCTTGTCGGGAGGCTCAGCGGACCACGGCGGAAGGGGAAGACTCCTCCAGTTCCTTTAACAACAGCATGGGATGATGGTTGTGAAAATGCTTTTCAGTCTTTGAAGGAGAGACTTACCTCTGCCCCAGTCTTGGCCTATGCTGACTTTAGAAAGCCCTTCATTGTGGAAGTAGATGCCAGCCATGGGGGTTTGGGGGCGGTTCTCTCTCAAGAGTATGATGGGAAGGTTCGCCCGATCGCCTTTGCTAGTCGAGGGTTGAAACCCAACGAGAGAAATATGGAGAATTATAGCTCCATGAAGCTTGAACTTCTCGCACTGAAATGGGCAGTGACAGAAAAGTATAGAGAATACCTGCTGGGGAATCATTTTACCATTCTGACAGATAATAATCCTCTGAGCCATCTGCAGACAGCTAAGCTGGGGGCAACTGAACAGCGGTGGGCCGCCCAACTTGCATCTTTTAACTTCACTATCAAATACCGCCCAGGGAAGAACAACCAAAATGCTGATGCATTATCCCGGCAATACCTGGACCGTTTTGCTGTTGGGACAGACATCCCCTTGCTGGGAGCCCTGGCTGGGATGGGCCAGCCACCTGCCGTCGAGGGTCACTGTGGAGAAGTGGTGGCGTTGCCTGGCCGTACGCCTCAGGACCTAAGCCTGCTGCAAGAGGCTGATCCAGTCATCGGGCCGGTACGTAAATGCCATCAAGTAGGGCGACATCCAAGAGCGGAGGAGCGGGAGTTGCTGTCTCGCTCCAGCAGGGCACTGCTGCGTCAATGGAACCGCCTAGTTGAGAAGGAAGGGGTATTGTACCGCCTCATTCATTCCCCAGGTGGAGGCCCGGAGACACTCCAGCTGCTGCTCCCCCAGTGCTTGCAGGAAGAAGTCCTCCGTAGTGTCCATGATAATCAGGGGCACCAGGGCACCGAGAGGACCCTCCAGCTTCTACGGAGCCGGTGCTTTTGGCCGAATATGACCAGGGATGCTGAAAGGTGGTGCCAACGATGTCAAAGGTGTGTACTGGGGAAGGCTGTCCAGCCCAAGGTTCGTGCCTACTGGGGCACACTGCAGGCTACCCATCCAAATGAGATCTTGGCTATCGACTTTACAGTTTTGGAACCTGCAAGTGATGGTCGGGAGAATGTTTTGATCTTGACCGATATCTTTACGAAGTACTCTCAAGCCTTTCCCACCAAGGACCAAAGGGCCTCCACTGTGGCCAACGTGCTGGTCCAGCAGTGGTTCCATCGTTTTGGTCCCCCTGCCCGTATCCATTCTGACCAGGGGCGGAACTTTGAAAGCATGCTGATTCAACAACTTTGTCAGATGTATGGCATCCAGAAGAGTAGAACCACCCCTTACCACCCCCAAGGCAATGGACAGTGTGAAAGATTTAACCGTACTTTGCACGACCTGTTGCGCACCCTGCCCTCAGCCGATAAACGACACTGGCCCCGCCATTTGCCGCAGCTGACCTTTTCCTACAATACGACACCCCACTAGACTACCGGGCATACCCCATATTATCTCATGTTTGGTAACCACCCGAGATTACCCGTGGATTTCTTGCTTGGGACTGGAGCAGTAGTGCAGGACGCTGGCAACCTGGAGGATTGGATCCAGAAACATCAACAGAGTATGCGGATGACCCAGGAGCATGTCCGGCAGAGATCAGATGAGTTGATACATCGACGAAACCAGAGCCACAATGACAAGGTGAATGACCCTGGACTTGAAGAGGGGAGGCTGGTGTACTTGCGTAATCATGTGCCTGGACGGAACAAGATCCAAGACCATTGGAACTCTGCTGTGTTTCGGGTACTACGGAGTCCCTCTGGGACTGGAACGGTATACACTGTGGCCCCTAGAGATGGAGAAGGACCAGTCCGGCAGGTGCACCGGTCCGAGTTGAGGGCTGTTCCGGAGGAGTTACCGTCCATGGCAGAGGCGGCCACTCCTTCCATGAGACGGGCTGACTTGTCTGCCAACTCCACGATCAGGGAAGAGGAAGGGCAGGAAGATGTGGTCATTTTTCATCCTGAGGAGATCCAGGAGGCCCTAGATTCACCCAGTTCCCTCGCTCCTGCTGAAGTGGAGGCTATACCTGAAGACGTAACCATGACTCAGCGACGCTCAGTTAGATCTACAGCAGGCCAGCATCCTAACCCCTACCGGCTCCCTCGAGCCGTTTCTGCTGGGAATGAGGAGGGGATACTTCCAAGGGGTGATGACCAGAGTATTGGAGTGTGAATTGCCATCGTCGGGCCGCCGATTCACTTGGAGGGGGTGGAATGTAGCCTGTGGGCTGGGTTAGGATTGGGATCCTTTAGTTCACTCTCTTTCCCTGACGCTTTACTTTCATGTTAATTACATCACTAATTTGGGGGTGGAGTAGGTATTTAGTAAACCACTTAATGTGATTGAAGCCGGCTTATATATAGACACCTGGGGTCCTTAGACTGGAACCGTGTCAATTTACTGCTGGTTCTGGTGTGGTGAACCAGTGATTCAAGGGCTGTGTTTGAGTGTTCAGTGAGCGGATGAGCCGACGCTGACTGAGCTGCGGTGCAACATTGTTTCCCTGTGAGACCGTGAATGGGCGAGCGAACTATGGCAAAGTAATGCCAAACGACTTCCGTGGTTAACAAGTGTCGACTGGATACCATGATTACAGTGGGATGTTTACATCCAATTTAGTGCTTTCTATTTCACTGTTAATGCTACGACAGGTATGTTTAATTTCCCTTCGTTGTTTTAACATATATGTATATAGGAGGGTATTTGTTTTATATGCTTGGTAAATGAAGACAGTTCAATGCAATATTGACCACCTTTGTTTGAGGCTATTTTATCATGTAATGTGTGAAGATTACATCTAAAACGTGAGTTGTAATGAATGTGAATCATGATCAAACAAATATTCTTAATGGTGTGGTTGTGCTTACAGACCTGTACAGCTACACCTGAGTTGCTGGCTGCTGTTCTCCATATTGTGTGATTTGATTGTGTGGTGCTGCTTATAGTATATATTATTCTATTTTCATTTCTTTTGCTGTTGTTTGTTTTTTTTTTTTTCTCTAGCCTTTTGGCGATATGTTATTGTAAGTGAGTGTATGAATTGTATGTCACAGGCTAGAGTGGTTTTATTTACTTTCTTTTTTTTTTCATTTGTATTTCATTTATTCCCAATTCTTTTGTTTTTAATTCTATTTTTTTTTTGTAAACGGCCTCTGTGTGGGTGGAGCCAGGGTAGTGCAAGAGACTTCACTGTAAAGTGGGTTTTTGTTCTTCTTTTCTTTCTTTTCTTTTCTTTTTTTTTTTTTTCTTCTTAAGACATTTGCAGTGCTGTGTAGTGTGAACCTTAATGTCTCTTAACCATACTTATTAGTGCTGTGAGTTTGCGGTGTGTAGACGTTGAGCTCTAGTGTATACTACTTATAAGGCTCTGTGCCTCTGTCCACTGGTGGTAGTGAGAACTTGGCCTTCTCTTAGTGCTTTCTCAAACCGCTCTACTGGCTCCCATGCTGATGATTTGTTGACTTCTAGTTATATTTATTTTGTTTGACTTATTGATTTTTGTTTACATTTTAGGCCAACCAACACCTTCAACTATTTATTAATAAAGATTGTATTTTTATACTTTTCTATGAACCTGTGTTTGTACCTTTTATTGGGGCAGAGTTCTCCTTGCTCTGACACTAGATACCAGCTAAAACTCAAGGGGTGGCGTAGTCAGTTGTAGAATTAGGGGGCGCCACACACATATATATATATATATATATATATATATATATATATATATATATATATATATATATATATATATATATATATATATATATTAGGGGTGTAACGATTCACTCGTTTTCTCGATGCATCGATTACAAACCCTGTTGATTCATATGCATCGATCTTGAAACATGATTTTTGAATCGTGAATCACCGATCTTGGACAGTAATCGATTCAAAATGCTAAGAATCGAATGAATCGCGATTTCTATAGCGATTCAATGCTTTCAAAATGTATACACATTAAAGAGACCTTGAAGAGTGTTCGTGAATCCTCTTATCTGTCCTTCACGCGCTCCACTGTTTACCGACTGAGACTGTCATAGGATTGCGCTCGCGCTCCGTTCGGCTCTCTGCATCTTACCGACGGAGTTACCGGAGCCGTCGACAGCTGTATTTATTGCATGGACGGAGCAAGTGTCTAAATCATTTGCACAGCATTAACAACGACCTTGAAATAAGAGCGCGAGATTTATCTGATAATCAGATGCATGAAAGTAGCGTTTGTTTCATTAGCAAACAGACATCTGGTACGTTTTCTCTCAGAATCATTCGCTGATGGAGAGGAAAAGTTAAATAGAGATGAAGACGTTTTCACACTGAAAGAGAAGCGATCTCGCTCTCATAGACGTGCCAGGCTATCTGCAGCTAAACTGAATAAAAGCAGAATGACTGATGAAACAAAAAAAAAACCCACAAAACATTTATGAATGTTGCAGTGCTAACTGACATTTATTACAGTACAGAAACTATAAAGTATATTTTCTACCTTATTCTGTGTAGAAAATTTAAATAATTGCTAATTAAATGTAGCCTAGTATATAAAACAATCATAAAATTGCCATTAGGAAAAAAATATTGATTACAAATGATTGATTATTGTCCAGCAGTGTATTTGAGTTATTACAGCTAATTAAAAGTAATTAAAAAAGAACATAATTCCTTGTAAAAAAATAATAATAATAATTATTATTATTATTATTATTATTATTATTATTATTATTATATAGGCTACATACATAAAATGATTGTATTTGACATTTCTGTCACTTCTGAACTTATGGCTACGCCCCTGGGGTGACAAAATGTTAGCTTATACATAATACTCTTTAAGCTCTTTTTTAAAAACTTTGCTTACATACATTTTTACGTATGCCATGTCGCATCATAAACTAGCATTTAACAATGGACAAAAGTTTTTTTTTTTTTTTTTTTCTTTCTAACCTATGGTTCTCTAATCATAAATGCTACTGTAATTTGCCCCCTGACTAAGCATTTAAAGAATTTAGTAGAAGCATTTAAATAATCCCGTGAATGCACTTAAAGAATGCAGAATCGAATCGTTATAATCGAATCGAATCGAATTTAATCGTGAATCGAATCGAATCGTTCTAAATTTGCAAAAATCGTTCTTGAATCGAATCGAAAACCTATGAATCGTAATCGAATCGAATCGCTGCCTTGCCAAAGATTCACAGCCCTAATATATATATATATATATGATTTTTATTTTAATAACATTTATTATTTTTATTCACAAGGTGATTTTTAAACACAAATGCAAGCATCAATGCAAAGCCTCAACACACACACACACACACACACACACACACACACACACATACTTTCCTTCTCCCACGCTTATTCTGTGAAACATTTCTATAGCCACATCTTTATTTAACAAAATCTAAATGATATCTGATTTATTGCTATATTAAATGCTTCTGTAAGTTGTAATCTTTCATTGTCATATCTTTTATTTTATTAAAATAGTTTCAACTGTTTCACAAGATCACATTTAACACAAAGTCCAGACACATGTATTTCATCTTATAAATAATGACTGATTAAGTGCAATGTGTCCAATTCTATGGTGAGATCTTCCCTTCTATTCCCAAAAATTCTCCTTTCATTTCCAACTGATCTTTGGATATTATATAAATGCTGGCCTTTATTCTAACCAACCCATTTAATTTGACACGTATCTTTTTATTTTTATTTATTTTTTAATTAGACCTTTTATTTCTAATTTACTCATTGGAGTATTCAATACGATGTCTGACATTTTAATGCTTTTATCTGGTCCACTACTTTCATTACCTTCATTGAAAGTGAAAAGTGAAGTGACATTCAGCCAAGTATGGTGACCTATACTCAGAATTTGTGCTCTGCATTTAACCCATCCGAAATGCACACACAGAGCAGTGAACACACACACTGTGAGCACACACCCAGAGCAGTGGGCAGCCATTTATGCTGCAGCACCCGGGGAGCAGTTGGGGGTTCAATGCCTTGCTCAAGGGCACCTAAGTCGTGGTATTGAGGGTGGAGAGAGAACTGTACATGCACTCCCCCCACCCACAATTCCTGCCGGCCCGGGACCCGAACTCACAACCTTTCGATTGGGAGTCCGACTCTCTAACCATTAGGCCACGACTTCCCTCAATGTGTGGGAATTACCTTTATACATTACCTACATACATTACCTATATGTGTGGGTATCCATACAAAATAAATCTTTGTTTTGCTTGTATTCTGAACAAACTCTGTAAAATGACTGACAAAATGTCTTGTCTAGTAGAAGCTTCACCACTTAAACTTGATAGTACTGAAAATGAGTCTGAGCATATGACTACTTTAGGTATATTAATGTGTTCAACCCCACTGAAGAGCCAAAAATATGACAATCATTTCTGTAGTATAAACAGACGGATGATAAGATGTTCTTTCTGGTATTCTATATATATGCTCTTTATTTTTAATCTAAACAAAAGTCCTTGATGTTTTATTTTATTTTAATAAGCCACTCACACTTACTTTAGTAGCCTTAATCATTGAATATGTCTTTTATTTTGTTAATATTAACTTCTGGTATGAAATTCTACATTCATAAATGTATGTTTTTCAAAATTCCACCACGTTTAGTGGCGTTTAAAGAGGAATTTGTGATGTATTTGGAGACGTTAAAAGGAATGAAAAGGCCCAAAGCAAGATTTTTGTATTCTTCATTAGAGGACTTTGGTTTCTTAATGTGAAAATCGGTTACTCCCCCCTACATTTTCTTTATCATTATATTTTTATTTTTTCTTAAGTGTTGTTTTATTTATTTTACATTTATTTTGTTTTATGATGTACAGAGTGTGAACAAAAATTGAGTGTAATCTCAGACCGTATTTGTAATTCTACCAGTAATGTACGTCTTTATGTTTTTTGTCACGATCCGTGTTACTGGAAACACGGAGAGAGAACCAATTGCAGGTAAGTCATTTATTAAAGGGTAATCCAAAGGGGTAAACAGTCCAGGCAGGGGTCAAAACCAAACATAATCCAAACATGAAAACAAGACAAGAAGACAAGGCAAGGGCAAGACTGATTTGACGGACATGAATAATCATAAGACATTAAACAAGGACTCCGTGACACATACTAAGACAGACCGGGTATAAATACACAGAAGGTAATGAGGGAACTGGAGACAGGTGGGGAATAATCAATTAACCCAAACAAGGAGGAAAGTGACCAAATAAGGGAACAGAAGTTCATAAAGTGACAGACACCGTGGGAAAGGGAGACATCTAGTGGAAACCCAGGGAACACAACCCAGACACTGTGACAGTTTTTAATGTTTAAAGCATCGAATAAAAAATAAAAAACACACACTAACACTTCCCCAACCACCCTAATAACGTTGGTCGCAAAGGTTTAAATGTATGTTAAAAGAATTAAACAAAGTAATGTTTTTAATAACAACACATCAGTTCTCATTTGATGAAAACATTCTACCTGGTTTTAATATTAGACTGATGTTTTTACTTTAAAATTAGGTTTACCTATACGGTTTAATTTTTTCATCTCAACAAAATTCCTTGTTGGAAAAAAGTGTTGTTTTATTTAATTTTAATAAGTCACTCACACATACTTTAGTAGTCTAAATCCTTGAATATGTCTTTTATGTTGTCAATATTAACTTCTATCATTGCTATATCGTTGCTATATCAATTAAAACATGCGTTTAGGCAAACACAAATATTAAACAGGAATGAATGTGATATATCAAGAAGGGCTTTTCTTGCCAAAGAAACTTTTACAACATTACAGGAAAGGGTAAATATTTCATCTCAAGTAGTGCGTAGAAACGCGTCTGGTGTCTTTGTGTTTTTTTTTACGACCATGTCAGAGAAGACTGTAAAACATCTAAAGGTTTTGGGGCTTGCAACTCAACTGTAATCTAATCAGTTTTCCGGGATTCTGGTGTTGTAAATGGTGTGCTGCAGGTCAGCTAAAGTAAAAAAAAAAATGTTTGTGTATTCAGTGATCAAAGGGTGACAATTTCAACTTTATGACTTAGGTCTGTGATCGCAAAGTTAGCTGAAAGTTCATTTACTGGTCAAAAGGATGTGAAATCTTTTAACAAGTCAGACCATAGAAAAATGTAGTTTAATTCGAATTAATTTAGTTTATTTTAGTTACATTTATAATTTTTATTAACCCCTAGATCTTTCAACCTCAACATAGACGTACTGAGAATGCAAACAAGCACACAAACACAACCATACAATCATAAACACACACACACACACACACACACAAAAATGTAAACATACAGAAAACATGAACATGTAACCAAACAAATACAAATATACACTCAAACAAGTACATAAATACACAAACAAACAAAATAGGTCACAAACACGAAAATACCTATATTAGATTGAAAATGAGTTATAATGAGTCATAAGTTTTCTTTGAAACCAAAAGTGTTTGTTGCTACAAATGTCTCACAGAACTTTATACAATAGATTAGACGTCCTTTCTCACTTTCCAAATGGTGTTGTTAACCATGATGTTTAAAATAGTTTAAAAAAAGTATTATTTTTTAGCTTTCGTGTAGGATTCATGTCAGTACTCAAATGTTTTTAGCAAGAGTCCAGAGACAGATGAAAATAGATGCGTGAAGAAAAAAATGTAAGAGTTTTTAATGACAGACTAAATGC
Organism: Carassius carassius; assembly: GCF_963082965.1. Taxonomy (NCBI): domain Eukaryota; kingdom Metazoa; phylum Chordata; class Actinopteri; order Cypriniformes; family Cyprinidae; genus Carassius; species Carassius carassius. Next base: position 10,716,342 of record NC_081766.1, read on the forward strand.
TTTAGGTTGTTTAAAACAATTGAGTTTATGCATTTCTCTTGAATGTGTGTACGGTAACCGTTGCATACATGAAGCAGAAGAAATACATAAACGCATTGTGGTTGATGTTAAACAATAAAAAATATTGTTTATATATCATAACTTACTTTCTTTTCAAAACACAATAAACATTCTTATGACTTTTTTAACTGCGAACAACCGGTTTGGTTGGAAAATAAAAAATAAATAAAAACATATTATATTTCTTAGTTAGAATGCTTATAATTTGTAGTAAAATCACATATATAAGCTAATACATTTTTCTTTCAAACCACACGGTTTTCACACACACACACACACACACACACACACACACACACACACACACACACACACACACACACACACACACACACACACACACACACACCTCACAAAACTGCCAACAAGGACCTTAAGTTTTTGTTTTAACGTTTAGCTGTAGCTGAGACCTTGATGGAATTATTTTACGCACAGTTTTGGGGAGGTTACTATGAACTTTGTAATAGCTTATAGATCACAAATTACCCTATTTAAAATCTAAAAGGTTGTGCAACTATATCAATTTCTTTAAAAAAGTAATGTAACTGATAACATTTTATTACATGTTTTAAGACTTGTAATGTTTTCAACCGTTAATCTTTTGAAACATGTAAACAGGACATTAGAGCGCTCGACAACTAATGACCGTCAGACTTTTCAAAATCATTCATCACTTAAATTAGGATTGTGATCGTGATTTCATTTTAAAGCACAACCACCATGAAATCAGATTTGCTTGGAGATTAAATACATAGAATAGTTAGAGTAGTTAAAGTGGTTTATGAAATATATCAATTAAATCTGTACGTGTGTGAAAAAATATTCAGTTGTAACATTTTTATAATTAACCGCAATTTAATTATTTTTTCTCAGTGACTGTAACTGATTACATTTATTTTTGTAATCAAAGGATATAATTTAGCTATATGTAACTAGTTGATCCCTAACACTGATTATGCGTTCTAACAATAATAGATGGTGAAAGAGTTCATTACCCTCTTTAACTTTAAAAATGCGGACAGTATCGCTTAACACTAGTTTGTCAAACAAGGGTTTGCTCTTAAAACAACCCAGACCCCGACTTGAAAGCACCTTAACAAGTATAGCCATTGCAGAAATTTATTATAGAGATGCAGTAAGATAAACTCTGGATGCACGATTGACCGACTTATGACATGTTTACCATATTATTACAAGGCCCTGCTTACCTAGTTTTATGATGAAATATGTCTGTAAAAATAAACAAACACACACAATCTCCAGAATGGGGTCTGATGATGGGGGTTCATCATTTCATGATGAAGACAGACTGCATATTCAGACCACAGCAGCAGGACACGATTGTCTTTTTCTAAAGATAAAGACAATTATTTGGTTTCGCTCCATTACAACATAGCCAACCCTATTTTAGCCTGTTTTAGCACATGTACAGTATATCGTATTATTCTTGAATATAGTCGTTTAGTCTAAATATGTGTTAACAGTTATTTTATTGTTGTTATATGTATTATATGTTTTTGTTTTACAAAGGGGTTAAATGTAATACGTTTAACTAATACCTCATTCAAGCTATGTAGATCTTCAGGTCAGGGAACTACAATACCCGTCATACACCTCAGGCTTCAAACAGGCCGTCGTGGATATTGTATGTGGGCAACGTTCTAAATTATGCATGCGCAGATAACCTAAATAAAGTTGTGAAGTATACGCACCTTCGTTGTTGTGATGTTACAAACCTCTTTTTTGTGATCTGTTTTAGTGATGCAAAGTCCGATTCACTTCTGAAAAGTGATTCATTTGGACAGTTTGGTTCAATGAACTGATTCATAGGGCCCTTAAGTCATTTTCGCAGTTATGTCAGTACACATTTTTTCTCTTCTAACAACTCAAGAGTCATTTTATTTCCATGAATCATCTAAATAAAGTTAACTGTGTGAACACATATTGGTGGTTATTGTCTTTTGTTCATTTAAGTTAGTGATGTTTGTGTTCGCAGTTTTAGGGACAGTGCCTCTGTCGTTTGTTTAGCTTAAACATCAGTTTTTAGTCAGTTACAAAGGTGTCAGGCATTAAGTTTTTGTATTTTTAACTAACCTTATTATGACAGAGTTACAGGTTTCGGGTGTTTTTGGTGAGTGTAAGCGGTGAAAACTTAAATGTGACCGTCGAGTAACTTTAGCTACTCAAACGAAGACAAATTGTGTAAGTGTTCATTAAGATGCCGAAATGAAAATAAGCGTACAAATATTCATAATGACAATAAGCACAATATACCCTAAAAACACAATAGCCCCTGCTAAGTACACCTAAAATTTGCTAGAGTGGTGAGATATTTACATTTACATTTATTCATTTAGCAGACGCTTTTATCCAAAGCGACTTACGGATGAGGACGGCGGAAGCAATCAAAACAACAAAAAAAGCAATGATATATAAGCAGAGGTGGAAAGAGTACAAAAATATTCTACTCAAGTAAAAGTACCATTACATTAATGAAATTTTACTTAAGTACAAGTAAAAGTACCAGTCTAAAAATCTACTCAAGTAAAAGTAAAAAGTAGCTCATTTAAAATTTACTCAGAGTAAAAATTACTTAGTTACATTTTAACAGTGGGAGGGAGTCAAAAATGGGACAGGCCAAGGTTGTCAAACTCAGTTCCTGGAGGGCCACAGTCCTGCACAGTTTAGATATAACCCTAATTAAACACACCTGATCCAGCTAATCTAATCATTTAGGTTTATTTGAAAACTACATGATATGTGTGCTGGAGCAGGGTTAGAACTAAACTCTGCAGGGCTACGGCCCTCCAGGAACTGAGTTTGACACCCCTGGGATAGGTCTATTAATCTCAAACTACAACCCGAATTCCGGAAAAGTTGGGACGTTTTTTAAATTTTAATAAAATGAAAACTAAAGGAATTTCAAATCACATGAGCCAATATTTTATTCACAATAGAACATAGATAACATAGCAAATGTTTAAACTGAGAAATTTTACACTTTTATCCACTTAATTAGCTCATTTAAAATTTAATGCCTGCTACAGGTCTCAAAAAAGTTGGCACGGGGGCAACAAATGGCTAAAAAAGCAAGCATTTTTGAAAAGATTCAGCTGGGAGAACATCTAGTGATTAATTAAGTTAATTGATATCAGGTCTGTAACATGATTAGCTATAAAAGCTTTGTCTTAGAGAAGCAGAGTCTCTCGGAAGTAAAGATGGGCAGAGGCTCTCCAATCTGTGAATGACTGCGTAAAAAAATTGTGGAAAACTTTAAAAACAATGTTCCTCAACGTCAAATTGCAAAGGCTTTGCAAATCTCATCATCTACAGTGCATAACATCATCAAAAGATTCAGAGAAACTGGAGAAATCTCTGTGCGTAAGGGACAAGGCCGGAGACCTTTATTGGATGCCCGTGGTCTTCGGGCTCTCAGACGACACTGCATCACTCATCGGCATGATTGTGTCAATGACATTACTAAATGGGCCCAGGAATACTTTCAGAAACCACTGTCGGTAAACACAATCCGCCGTGCCATCAGCAGATGCCAACTAAAGCTCTATCATGCAAAAAGGAAGCCATATGTGAACATGGTCCAGAAGCGCCGTCGTGTCCTGTGGGCCAAGGCTCATTTAAAATGGACTATTTCAAAGTGGAATAGTGTTTTATGGTCAGACGAGTCCAAATTTGACATTCTTGATGGAAATCACGGACGCCGTGTCCTCCGGGCTAAAGAGGAGGGAGACCTTCCAGCATGTTATCAGCGTTCAGTTCAAAAGCCAGCATCTCTGATGGTATGGGGGTGCATAAGTGCATACGGTATGGGCAGCTTGCATGTTTTGGAAGGCTCTGTGAATGCTGAAAGGTATATAAAGCTTTTAGAGCAACATATGCTTCCCTCCAAACAACGTCTATTTCAGGGAAGGCCTTGTTTATTTCAGCAGGACAATGCAAAACCACATACTGCAGCTATAACAACAGCATGGCTTCGTCGTAGCAGAGTCCGGGTGCTAACCTGGCCTGCCTGCAGTCCAGATCTTTCACCTATAGAGAACATTTGGCGCATCATTAAACGAAAAATATGTCAAAGACGACCACGAACTCTTCAGCAGCTGGAAATCTATATAAGGCAAGAATGGGACCAAATTCCAACAGCAAAACTCCAGCAACTCATAGCCTCAATGCCCAGACGTCTTCAAACTGTTTTGAAAAGAAAAGGAGATGCTAAACCATGGTAAACATGCCCCGTCCCAACTATTTTGAGACCTGTAGCAGAAATCAAAATTGAAATGAGCTCATTTTGTGCATAAAATTGTAAACTTTCTCAGTTTAAACATTTGCTATGTTATCTATGTTCTATTGTGAATAAAATATTGGCTCATGTGATTTGAAAGTCTTTTAGTTTTCATTTTATTAAAATTTAAAAAACGTCCCAACTTTTCCGGAATTCGGGTTGTAGTTGTTTTTAATTAAAGGAATCAGTTATTTAGAATAATAATACATTTGGGCTGTTGCCAAGGAAATCAGTATCAACAAACTCATCTTTTAATGCAGAGGAAATGCAGAAGATTCATTGGAAGTGGCATTTAGATGTATCACACTGTGTAGTGCTGGACAAGAATGCATTTAACCTGCAGTTACAAATGCATGAATAATGTTTTGATATACAAGACATAAAATGTTGAATACTCATTTGAAATGATAAGAAATTAATTATTTAAAAAAATCAAAAGATAGCCTACTTTAAATGTGAAATTAAAATGGCCATATGTGTCAGCAAGTCACTGTTAATAAGTGAGTCATTGCGATTGAACCGAATCATTTAAACGTTTGATTCATTCAGAAACGAAACACTGTCACGTTGCTCAGAGACGCAAAACTGTGCTTTGGTGGCTGTGTTTGGAATTATTTTCTGTTGTAGAAATAGAGCTAAAAAGGCAATATGGTGTCTAAAACGCAAGTCTCTTAATTAACTTGTTTACTGAACTGTTATATATATGTATGTATATATTCATGGAAAAATGGCATTCTTTGTGTGATTTTGATTTAATATATGAAATTATATAAATATGTGAATTTTCTGCCCCTATATCTTCAATTTTGCGATCATTCTAAATGCATTTTAGGAGACTGAATCACACAGTGAAAGAACGCACTATAAATGCGCGCGCACATCATTAAAACAAAAACAGCACACTCCTCACCACTGTCTTTTTGGCTAATTTGTGCAAAACCTCTTGCTAAAATGTCAAAGCTTCATTTTAACCACCAATGCAACGATGCAATTATTTAGCTTACCTCTTCTTGCGAAGGGTTGATGTCTTGTCGAGATTTTATAAGCTGCTAGTTTGGTTTTAGGCAAGTACAGCTTACACTGCATAATAGAGCATACATATGGCCAGGGGTTCACTTCATTTCCTTCGAGTTCAACTTCAGAATATGACGGGGTTTCGTTTTCAGCGGTGTCTGCACCACTAGCGCCTGTTTTGTCCGTCTGCATCTTTCTTGTGATTTTAGCGCCAGTTTGCCCTCCTGCTCATTATTTACTGCCGTAGTTTCCAGGGAGCGATTTATTTTTTTTATTTGTATTTTTTTTACTCAGTAATTAATGTGTTTTAAAATGTAGCGAAGTACAATACTTTAATCAAAATATACTTAAGTAAAAGTAAAATTACAAATTAAAAAAATTACTTTAAAAAGTATTAGTACACAAAAAAGCTACTCAATTACAGTAACGCGAGTAAATGTAATTCGTTACTTTCCACCTCTGTATATAAGTGTTATAACAAGTCTCAGTTAGGTTAACACAGTACACGAAGCATGGGCTTTTAAATAATATAATAAATAAAAAGAAAACAGATTGAATAAAAAAGAATAGAGCAAACTGTGTTAGAGATCTTTATACACACACACACACACACACACACACACACACATATAAATAGATATAAACCGCAATGTTTTTCATAGCGTTACACTTTGAAACCAGAACGATATGTTACCATGATTTTGTTTCTGTTTGAATCTGTTTACCGCAGTTTCACCATCCTAATTGCAATGGTTTGGTCTTACGCTAAGGGCCTTAAGGTCCTTTCACACTGGACGCGATTTTGACGCGATGGTTTTATTTTTTGATCAGCTGTTTGTGTAATGAGTGCTTTCACACCGAACGCGAATGTGCTGAGGCGAAAAAACAACTTTTATTTTTTTCGCTTCGATGTCGATTTTTTTTTACTTTTGAGGCGACAAAAAGGCTTCAACCAATCACATACAAGGAAACAAAGGTGACGTCACAGCAAAAATGACGGATCTTCTGATTACTTGTGTGTGTGTTCTATGGGCTGATGTTTTTAAGAGGACAGCTCACCTTAAGCAGACTGCCAGACGCTGCTCCGGATCAATTGGTTCCCTGAAGTTTGTGGTTTGTCTCGTCAGATGCGGTGCCACTATCTGAAGGAGCTCCTCGAATTGTCCCACAGACATCCGAAAGTAAGTGCGGAACCGGCCATGATAAAGTTTTAGCTCCTGTACAAGATTGGCATACTCCCCTTCAGACTCTCTGTTCTTTAGGACTGGGTGCACCCAAAACCTTCTTTTCTGTCTTTTAAAGAAAATGAAAAGCTCATCTTCACTGGATGATGATGTTGAAGTGTCCATTTTCTCAACTGTCGGCGCGAAAGTTTTGGAATGTTGAAGCTCTCTGAACGTCACAGACATCGCAAATTCGCGTCGCGGCTGATGTGAATGGTTTTGACGCGAACTATTCACACGCGAACTATTCGCTTTTTCGTTTCGCTTTTTCGTTACGCATCCGGTGTGAAAGGGCCTTTATACGAGTCCTTTTCTTAGTTTTTGATCTCATGTTAACCGACCTCTTTGTTCATACAAAGCAATATTTCTGTGAATTTGGGTATTAAAATATTGCTTTAAACATTGTCTTCATTCGAGACGTTTACTTAACATCATTATATTATCCTTTATAGATATAAGATATGTTGCTTTTTATTACTGAATTGTTAACAAACAAACAAAAAAGTTTCTGAACTCAGAGAACAGAATAGCGAGTGAAGTGGATCAATCTTTTATTTCAACACTATATTGTTGAATATACATCGATGTAGTGAAGAAAATGATCAAATTGATTTATATATATATAAAACACCCTTTGAAATTAGTTAGTTTCACAAGCCAGTTACAAGCATTTCAAAACCCGTTAGATGTTTTTACAACCGCTTGATGTCTAACTGATATGCAGGCGCCTGTAATCACACAGACACCGGACACATTCGCGTTTCGGTGCTTGAGATGATGTCTGGTTTATTTACTAGATAACGCGACACAAGCTTGACAGAAGGAAAGTGTGTTTGTGTGTGTGTGTGTGTGTTAATTGACATAGCTTGAGAAATTAAGCTTGACAAAAATAAAAGATCTATCGACGGAGATAGTCTAGATTTAGACTAGTCGTAGATTAAAGTAATTAACTTAACACATTAAAAACAAATAACGCTTTTTCAACTATGTTTTTTTAAGACTAGCCTAAAATAAATAAATAAAGTATATATAAGTAAATAAAAATCGTATAGGCCTACATCATTTAAAAAGTAAAAATTGACCATTGATGTCTATTTATTAAAAACTACTTAGCTTAATTATTGTAACATTTAAATCTATTTGATGCTGCTATCACACCTACAGCCCGGCCCTCTCTAGCGCTGGAGGCGTGTTTTTTTTCCGGAGCATTCCCGAGCCTCATTCTGAGTGTATTTGCGGTGGTGGTAGGTTGTTTTACGGACGCTTCGCAACTCTGCCGGAGGATCCTTTTTTCTTTCGTCAAACTCTCTGTCAGTATCGCTTTTTAAAATTTTAGTTAGTGGTAAAGTACTGCATAGATTTGACAAGTATCTTGTCTGATGTATTTTATTTTAGATCCGTGTAAATGCCTACCATCTTTTTTCTTTTGTTTTAACTTTCTCTAACATCGTGACAAAACTCCTACTTTTCTGGTTTGTATCGCTGCTTTACATTCGTTTCTTTTTTTTCAGTTTGAGGTAAGGTACAAATGCTAAAACTCTATTACCTAGTTTTCTTTCTTTTCTAGCTGGTAACAAAACACCATTTTTAAATTGAAATGCTACAAGCTCTCACATCTTTTTCACGTGTTGCTTAACGAAAAAATATCTGATAGTTTTTTACTTGTTTAGTTGTTTTAGATAAATAACCAGTAACCTAGTTTTATTTTTATTTCATTTGTAACAACTTTAACAACGTTTTTACACTTTTCCAACTACGAAAACGATCATTACATTGTTTCCATTGCTGCTATGTGTTTATAACCTTTTTCTTGAAATGCACTGTGTACTTAAAACCTTAATAAAATCTTCCCTTACACCATTTTCATGATTTCGCCCTTTTCAGAGTTTAAAAAAAGCACATAGCTTCCCAACACTTCTCCCCCCAACGAAATACCTTCTTGGGTTCATAAGTTCATATTTAGGTCACTGGGGGGTGTACAGGGAGGGGAGGGGGGTGTACAAACAGGTGTCCAGAACAGATGGCTTTTATGACCCTCATCAATCAAATTTTTGACACAAGCCATACTGGATCCTCTCTAGAGTTCCATGGCCATGAATTTAATAACAGGATCTTAAAGTTAGTTCACCCAAAAATGATTGTTCCCTCATCATTTCTCAACACCCTCATTATGTCCTAAACCTGTATAACTATTTAGAAAATGTTTGGAAACCACTGACTTTGACCATTGACACTATGAACAAAAACACAAAAATATTTAGTTAAAGTCATACAGGTTTCGAACAACATGAGGTGAGCAAAAGATTATTATTATTTATTTTATTTTTTTTATGTGAACTATCCCTTTAACAAACTCAAGATTTCAGTTTCATAATAAACATTAATAGACAAAATGAATATATAATTGTATTTAACTACTTTCATTTTTAGGCTATTTGTGACAGAACAAATATTGTCTAATAACCTCATCCCATGTTAATTTAATTTTGTCTATTATAAATCTGCACTTTTCTATTTATAACTGAGAAATTAGATATGATTGAAATACCATTCTATCAAATTTAATGCAAATTATTCTACAATACTATGACACTTAAGTGTCAAAATGAATCACAAATTCTTTCAGTCAAGCAGTGTATTTAGGTACTGTGCTATAGTCTCCTCCTCCAGGTGCTTGTAAATGTATTCAGTGTAACTTTAGCAAAGAGATACTGAAGCAACGAGACGGTTAAAACTACTGTTCTACTGTTCATTCATTGATGTGCTCATTCAGTTTAGTTTAATTTAGCACAACATATTTATAGTACAACCCGAATTCCGGAAAAGTTGGGACGTTTTTTAAATTTTAATAAAATGAAAACTAAAGGAATTTTAAATCACATGAGCCAATATTTTATTCACAATAGAACATAGATAACGTAGCAAATGTTTAAACTGAGAAATGTTACACTTTTATCCACTTAATTAGCTCATTTAAAATTTAATGCCTGCTACAGGTCTCAAAAAAGTTGGCACGGGGGCAACAAATGGCTAAAAAAGCAAGCAGTTTTTAAAAGATTCAGCTGGGAGAAGATCTAGTGATTAATTAAGTAAATTGATATCAGGACTGTAACATGATTAGCTATAAAAGCTTTGTCTTAGAGAAGCAGAGTCTCTCAGAAGTAAAGATGGGCAGAGGCTCTCCAATCTGTGAAAGACTGCGTAAAAAAATTGTGGAAAACTTTAAAAACAATGTTCCTCAACGTCAAATTGCAAAGGCTTTGCAAATCTCATCATCTACAGTGCATAACATCATCAAAAGATTCAGAGAAACTGGAGAAATCTCTGTGCGTAAGGGACAAGGCCGGAGACCTTTATTGGATGCCCGTGGTCTTCGGGCTCTCAGACGACACTGCATCACTCATCGGCATGATTGTGTCAATGACATTACTAAATGGGCCCAGGAATACTTTCAGAAACCACTGTCGGTAAACACAATCCGCCGTGCCATCAGCAGATGCCAACTAAAGCTCTATCATGCAAAAAGGAAGCCATATGTGAACATGGTCCAGAAGCGCCGTCCTGTCCTGTGGGCCAAGGCTCATTTAAAATGGACTATTTCAAAGTGGAATAGTGTTTTATGGTCAGACGAGTCCAAATTTGACATTCTTGTTGGAAATCACGGACGCCGTGTCCTCCGGGCTAAAGAGGAGGGAGACCTTCCAGCATGTTATCAGCGTTCAGTTCAAAAGCCAGCATCTCTGATGGTATGGGGGTGCATAAGTGCATACGGTATGGACAGCTTGCATGTTTTGGAAGGCTCTGTGAATGCTGAAAGGTATATAAAGGTTTTAGAGCAACATATGCTTCCCTCCAAACAACGTCTATTTCAGGGAAGGCCTTGTTTATTTCAGCAGGACAATGCAAAACCACATACTGCAGCTATAACAACAGCATGGCTTCGTCGTAGAAGAGTCCGGGTGCTAACCTGGCCTGCCTGCAGTCCAGATCTTTCACCTATAGAGAACATTTGGTGCATCATTAAACTAAAAATACGTCAAAGACGACCACGAACTCTTCAGCAGCTGGAAATCTATATAAGGCAAGAATGGGACCAAATTCCAACAGCAAAACTCCAGCAACTCATAGCCTCAATGCCCAGACGTCTTCAAACTGTTTTGAAAAAAAAGGAGATGCTACACCATGGTAAACATGCCCCGTCCCAACTATTTTGAGACCTGTAGCAGAAATCAAAATTGAAATGAGCTCATTTTGTGCATAAAATTGTAAACTTTCTCAGTTTAAACATTTGCTGTTATCTATGTTCTATTGTGAATAAAATATTGGCTCATGTGATTTGAAAGTCTTTTAGTTTTCATTTTATTAAAATTTAAAAAACGTCCCAACTTTTCCGGAATTCGGGTTGTATTATGATGACACATTGGCAAAAATATTTCATGTTCTTTATCCCATATTTCTTATTTATATTCATATTAAATTTGCAAATGGTTTTCTAATTTCCAGGGTGTAAATCTGAGGATGCCGTCCAGCAGAATATGAGAGTTCAAAACGCAGATGAAGGTGCAGGTGTAATAATCAATTGTATGTATAGAACCACTGATTCATCGCCAACTCTCTTCTGGTACCAGCAAAAAGTAAATGGATTCTCAAAGTACATGCTGAACAGAGTTGCTACTTATGGAAACAATGAGGAAGAGTTCAAGAAGAGATTTAATGCAAGTCTGAACACACTAACAAAAGCAGTTCCACTGACAATCAAGAATCTGCGTGTGTCTGACTCTGCTGTGTACTACTGTGCTCTGAGGCCCACAGTGACTGAAACACACTCAACACTCACACAAAAAATGTTTTTAGCCTGAAGGTGGCAATATCTACATACACATGACGCCTCGTATTTACTATTGTAAGCCTTGACTGTAAGTAAAAATTCAGCTATTGAACATCAATAGCACTAACATAAGCAGAAAACAAAGCTTCACTTACAGTTGTGGAGGACTGCTGTGAAAATGGTCTATTCACCCATCGCCCTCAAAAATAAACAAAGATTACTTTGCTTGTTTTATTGATTTGTCTCTTTAATTTCTATGGTAAGTAATCATTCATCCTTTATTTGTGTAATTTCTTTTAAAAAAAGCAGCTTGTTTTAGTTCTTATTAGTAGAATTAGAATCATTATTACCTTATCAGTATTTTTGTTTGTTTTTTCCCCAGGGTTATTTTTTTTTAACAGAAACACTGAATGACCAAAAAACACCACGACCAGTCCAGTTAAAATGTTCAGTAACATTATTCATATGCATTTAAACATGTTTATCAAGTTTTAATTCTAATTACTTTAATTCTAATTTAATTCTAAGTTCTATCACTAAATAATACTTGATTATCATATAATAATGCTTGACTGACTGATGTTAAATGTGTACCTTCAAATATTTAAAAAACATATGTTTGTAAAATAGCAAAAAAAAATTAAATATTTGAAAGTACACATTTAACATCAGTCAGTCAAGCATTATTATATGATAATCAAGTATTATTTAATGATAGAACTTTAGTTCTACCATTAAATATTTTTTATTATTTAATTGTTTAATTATATAAAAAAATATTTTTATTTATTTGTTATTTATTTATTTTTATTTGTATTATATATATTTTTTGTTTGTTATTGTATTTTATCATTAAATATATATATATATATATATATATATATATATATATATATATATATATATATATATATATATATATATATATATATATATATTTATTAATCTCAGTCTGGCAAGTTAACAAAAAAAGAAAAACCTAGCCAATGGCGAGTCAATTGCCAAGGTGTCTTTGGAACTTTCTTCTGTTCTCCAGGAGTGAAATGGTAACAGAGAGGAGGGACTACACAGGTCTGACACTATCTAATCAATTCAGACTGAAGAAGAAACTATTCTACTCGTCAAATGAACACAGTGCACTGCACAATGGATATCTTTTCAGTTTTTCTCTTCTACAGTCTGGCATGTATGTATATTTGTATATTTATTATCGATTGTTAATGATTAGCTTATTTAAAAAGATCTCATTAAACATGTCCTTCTTTTTCAGCTGCTGTCTCTGGAAACGTCATCACACCAGACAAAACAGAGCTTTTTGCTGAGGAGGGTTCAAGTGTTACATTATCCTGTAGTTATTCCTCTGCAGATTATCTATACTGGTACCGTCAATATCCTGGTTCCACTCCTGAATTTCTTGAGCTCATCGTTGATGGTACAACAACCACCAAAAAGTCTGATGTAGATCCAAGACTCTCAGTTAAACTCACTAAACGAGAACAAAAGCACGTGGATCTGGAGATCACCTCTGCTACGGTATCAGACTCTGCTCTGTATTACTGTGCTCTGAGGCCCACAGTCACAGGAAACATTTGGTTTCCCTACAAAAACCCCAGTGAGAGAGAGTAAGAATAGAGCAGATGCAGTGAGTCTTAAAGGGGTCATATGATGCTGCTAAAAAGAACATTATTTTGTGTATTTGGTGTAATTAAATGTGTTTACGTGGTTTAAGGTTAAAAAAACACATTATTTTCCACAAACTGTACATTACTGTTTCTCCTCAATTCCCCACCTTATGAAACCCATCGATTTTTACAAGGCTCATTGGTCTAAAAACGTGAGGTGTCCTGTGATTGGCCAGCTATCCAGTACATTGTGATTGGCCGAGTACCTCAACCGATGGAAATGTTATGTCCCGTAACATATTGTGATGCCCTGTCCGGCTGGAGTGACGAGAAATAAACATTGAAAACCATTATAAACATGATTTCTAATTGTGTTCTCTTTTGAAAGGCCGAACAAAGTAGTTTCGCTTTCTCAAAGAAACAGCGTCAAACACCCATGGCCTTGAGTGAGAGGAGGCCTAGAGTGAGCGGAGGCCTAGAGTGAGCCGCAGCCATGGCCTAGAGTGAGCGGAGGCCTAGAGTGAGCCGCGGCCGTGGCCTTGAGTGAGCGGAGGCCTAGAGTGAGCGGAGGCCTAGAGTGAGCTGCAGCCATGGCCTAGAGTGAGCGGAGGCCTAGAGTGAGCGGAGGCCTTGAGTGAGCCGCGGCCGTGGCCTAGAGTGAGCGGAGGCCTAGAGTGAGCGGAGGCCTTGAGTGAGCGGAGGCCTAGAGTGAGCCGCGGCCGTGGCCTAGAGTGAGCGGAGGCCTTGAGTGAGCCGCGGCCGTGGCCTAGAGTGAGCCGCGGCTGTGGCCTAGAGTGAGCGGAGGCCTTGAGTGAGCGGAGGCCTACAGTGAGCCGCGGCCGTGGCCTAGATTGAGCGGAGGCCTTGAGTGAGCGGAGGCCTAGAGTGAGCGGAGGCCTAGAGTGAGCCGCGGCCGTTGCCTAGAGTGAGCGGAGACCTAGAGTGAGCTGCGGCTGTGGCCTAGAGTGAGCGGAGGCCTAGAGTGAGCCGCGGCCTAGAGTGAGCGGAGGCCTAGAGTGAGCGGAGGCCTTGAGTGAGCGGAGGCGGGCCAGCTAGAGAACAGCGCAGCCAGTGGATTCTACGAAGGAGCTTTCGGCAACCACATGTGACGACTCCGGGATGGACTCCGCTTCATCCACGGTGAAAGCCGATCCGGCGATTCACAGTGCAAAGTTGATGTATTTCCTCAGCGACCAGCATGGACCAGCTCCAGGCATGACGAAGCGGATATTGTCCTCTTTTGGAAGGTCAAACAAAGTAGTTTCACTTTCACAACCGAACACACAGCGTCTATACGACATGGCAGCGGCGGCAACAACAATACTACAATGAGACTAAAAGGTACGTCCACTTTCTTTGCATAAACATCTGGGCAGTGTTATGCAAATCTTCCCACACAGTGACGTAGATATGTGGGGGTGTGTTAGAACGAGCCATTTTAGGGGTGTGTGTTTGACTCTTAACTTTTATAAAGAATATCTCTTTGGATTTGAGACTTAAGTCTTTGCAATTTTACAGATCTTCTTTATTGAAATCGCATCCTTTGACCCCTTTAAACTGACATTATGACATTCACACAACATAACATCGAGTGTACACTTTCAGCGCTGTGGAGTGTTAAGAAAAGAAACCTCACAGAGGATGCTAGCCACCCTTCTGGTATATCAACCAATTATCATAGAGACGTAAATTACGTGCTTTTAGTTTGAACGGCTCCCACTGCGCTAATAAAGTACCAATTCATATGATACTGTAAGTAGCGATATTGAATATTTGAACGCCAACATATTTCCCAAGCTGTCATTCAAACAATTTTTATACAAATTAAAAATGAAGAGAAAACACACCTAAGATAGATATAGGCTACAGCCGTCAGCTTAATTAAATAGCATAAAAGGCAGCCCTCTTTTAACACAGACTTTTAAGAAGGGATGGATGTTTGCTCCAAGTGATAGGCCAGGTAAGTGAAGTTATATTATCTTGCTGTATGTGTATCATTTTCTTTACTTGTCTGACTAAAAACAACCAAAAAGCCATTTTAAAGTGGTTAAGCAAATAATAATAATGATACAAATAATAATAATCAGCAAGGATCCCCAGACCAATACAATTAGTGTGCCTCCTCTATTTTAAAATCCACGAGCCGCCACTGCATTAAATAATAGAATATAAACAATTTATAACAACACATACAAACACATATTACATTATGTCTATAAATATCAGAAAGACAGAAAATATTACATTGTTTACTGTCAACGAAGAAGAGCATTTGATGAAGAAGAACATTTTACGGATGGACAGAAAGAGAGACAGATAGATCATTTTAATTGTTTTTATCCAAAGCAAACAGCATCATGTGACAGCGAACAGGAAGTACTTTAAGAGGGTGTCTTTAAGAGTTTCATTGTCTCATACACAGTTCAGAACATTGAAAGTCTCAAAAAAGAACTGATCTGATCTTATTTAACATGGACAGATGCTTTCTGCTTATTGTTATTATGGGAATAGGTGCATTAATTATTGACTAAATGATGAAACAGCTTAATTGTTGAAATAATTTTAGTCATTTTTACTGTTTGTGAGCAGTGATTTGAAATGTTTGAAATGTGTTTGGTTCATATTCTGCTTTTTTTGTTCACAGGTTTGGTGTCTGGGAACAGTATTGAGCCAGATAAAGAGAAAAATGTTATCAAACAAGAAAGAGAAACTGTCAAGCTGAGCTGCTCATTTAGTACAAACAGCAATGACATTCGGCTTTACTGGTACAGACAGAATCTACATGGAGAACTTTTGTTTTTAGCATATAGAGGTGCTCGATCATGGAGTGCTGCACGCACCTCTGATGATCGGTTTCAGTCGACTACATCAGATACATCAACTGAACTCACTATTACTAATGTAACTCTGACAGATTCAGCTCTCTATTATTGTGCTCTGTTAGTAGGAGCCCAGTGATATAAAACATGAGACACGTCATACAAAAACCTGAAGCTCTTTTCACTTTGAAAATATCTAGTGAAAACCACAATCAAAACCACAATCTATTCAGCCCTTAATGTAATAAAATATGTGGTAACACCTGTGTGCAGAAGGCATGCAAGCAAACCAGAAACATTTAAAAGAAGCATTAAACATTCAGTTATCATGTTTCATTAGTTTCTTGCATGAAAACAGCATTACAGTTTTTTTTTACAATCGCTATGACAGTTTTTTCCATACCTTTAACAAGTTTCCTAAACTCTTAACACAGTTAGCACAACATCTGTCTTTGTAGGCTATACAATTAAAACATTTCTTGTTGCTTTAATACAAAATGCATACAGTTAACACCAATTTAAAATTCTTGAACGTTTTTTTACACACAAGCTCAACCAAGACCAAAACAATGTAATTTTACAGTCAAATTTACAAATGCTTTCACACTGTATGTTAGAACAGATAACACCATGTTCTAAACATAACTTATAGGCTAAAGTCAAAGTGAACAGCTGTTCATATTGTGAATTGAAACACAAATATATTCCCTGTACTTTATTCCATTGCTAATGAGAAACAGCTTATTGCAGTTATGCAAATATATAAATCACAGCTGATTCCCAGGAACCACACTCAGGTGTTGAGGTCTTTTGAATCACATGATCATTCTATATACAGTAAAAGAGGACCTATTTGGGCTGATTTTGTGTGGAAAAGTGCACTCCTGCGTAAATGTGAGATTTTAGAAGATCTGTACCAAAGACTGGTGCCAGAGAAAGGGGACAGGTGGGAGACCACTTGCCAATATATGTGATCACATGGAACAATGTGCATTCCACCATTCCCAGAGCAGTCAGTCAATGATGTCTCTTTTCCTTGGCCCTTACACCCTTTTCCTCAACCTCACTGAGGGTTGCATCAAAAAGATGCCTTACCAGAGAAGATATCAGGTGTGATGTGGATGAGAACATGTGGCCAAAGGTAGAATTATTTACTTTTTATTCTACTGTGGCTTTTTCTGTTCTGTAAATTTTGTATTTTCACATAATGTCACAAAAAATAAATAAATGACAGCTATATTGCATTTTGTTCTTGTATTTTTGTTTTCTTTCATTTTCTAATGTCCTGTTGCAAATAAAGTATTTACTGCAGCAATTCTGTAATTGCAAGTATTCTGCAAATATTTTTTTTTTACATAAACTGTACATTTTATAAAGCTACTCTGAGATGGTCATTCATTTTTTGTATTTAATTTTTACAGCAAAAGAAACAAAATGCATGCATTTACTAAACCCAACTAAACAAAAATGTAGAGAGGCTTCAGAAGAAACTACAGTGCAAAACACAATCTATGATCAATACAATATACTGTCTATTGTATAAGGGCAGACCTGACACAAAGTAATATATATAAATATAATATAAATAATTATATGCATTATAAAATAATGCAGTTTCTGTAATTTTAGCTGATGATAGTGTTTTTTTTTATCATTGTGTTTTGATTGACTAAATGTTCCTGTTGGAAGACAACATGTGTTTGTGTTTTAAATAATAATTTGATATTGAAACATGTTTGAAGTGTTTTGTTAGACATAGTGTATTGTGTTAGTTTATTATTGTATTTTGAAAATTAGTTTTTGGGTTTAGTTTACAATGTGTGATTTTGAGCATGAAATTAACCGTTTTGCCAATTGTGTGTTTTACGTGTGTTGGTGCGTTAAGAGTTTATGAAACTTGTTAAATGTATTGAAAAAAAAACTGTCATAGCGATTGTAAAAAACTGTAAATTAATCTGTTTATTCAACAAATTCCTCTTCTTTTAATTAAAGATGATGATTTTAACCTTTAGAATCAAACTTTTGAGTATGAACAGTTAATGTTGAAAATAGTGTAGCTACAAAAAAAAAAGATAAAAATTCAAACAGGGAAAAACTGCAACAAGTTTTTTTTTTTTTCTAATGGAAGTTATGTAATTGCAAAACCTGTTCACACCGTGGCAGAATTGTATCCTTTTTTGCTCCTCCTAGCAGTATTTCACCTTTGCAAACAAAGTCACACACAGTGAAATCAAAACTCAGACTGGCTCATATTTATCATCATTATATTTCACTAATACCACCTTTTTATATGCTTTAGGTAAACTATGTTAATCTGGCTGAGGAATTTTCATCTATTTGCTGCCATTCTAGGTAAAGCAATTTTACTTTTAATTTGAATTATTCCTTATATCAGCGTATACTTCAAAACGGATTACATTTTTTTGTATTTCCTGACAGTGTGCAATACACAAGATTCTGTTAATCAGCCAACAAGAGTTCAAACAGCTTCTGAACATGAGATGGTTAAACTTCACTGCACTTACAGTACCAGTGACCAAAACCCTTATCTTTACTGGTACCAACATAAAATATTTGTTATGATATTCATACTGGTGATCATATTTCCACTTTCCACAAACACTCAAGCAGCAGGAGCAGATTCGCCCTGATGTTGACAGTTTGGGATGATGATGAGTGAAATAATTACTGAGCAACTCTTTTTGCCATCGTCTCTGCAAACATGTTACTTTTTACCTGGATAATAGTCCAACTTTGCATTGGTAAGAGATCCCACCAGCATTATTTCAGTCAAAATAAATACAGAAAATACAGAAAAATCAGTTTAACCACTTTATTGCTTGATTAATTGAGGCAATTTTCCTTTTCACAAGAAATTCTTCTACTGATATAATACAACAATTTATTTTAGAAGGGTGAAAATGTGACTGTCTTGTAACTTTCAGTACCACTGGTGTCACTGTTAACACTCTCCAGTGCTATCGCCAGTATCTCAGAGCAAAACCAGAATTTTCACTCTTTGTAACTGAATATTCAAGCAAATCCGAGCCTGAACTTTGTCTGTATTTAAAAGCTACAAAAGAAATCAAATGTGTGGATCTGGAGATCTTCTCTGCTGCTGTATCAGACTCTGCTCTGCACTACTGTGCTCTGGAGAATACAGGAAAATGCCAGAATCATAGGCAGAGTTTCACTTTTATGTGTGGGGGTAAAATAAAATAAAATTGCTATGAATTAAATTTAAATTAATTTAAATTAAAATGAAATAAAATAAGTAAAATATGTGTAAAATAATGTGTTTTTCGAACAACCTACAACCCAAATTCCGGAAAGGTTGGGACGTTTTTTAAATTTTAATAAAATGAAAACTAAAAGACTTTCAAATCACATGAGCCAATATTTTATTCACAATAGAACATAGATAACATAGCAAATGTTTAAACTGAGAAAGTTTACAATTTTATGCACAAAATGAGCTCATTTCAATTTTGATTTCTGCTACAGGTCTCAAAATAGTTGGGACGGGGCATGTTTACCATGGTGTAGCATCTCCTTTTCTTTTCAAAACAGTTTGAAGACGTCTGGGCATTGAGGCTATGAGTTGCTGGAGTTTTGCTGTTGGAATTTGGTCCCATTCTTGCCTTATATAGATTTTCAGCTGCTGAAGAGTTCGTGGTCGTCTTTGACGTATTTTTCGTTTAATGATGCGCCAAATGTTCTCTATAGGTGAAAGATCTGGACTGCAGGCAGGCCAGGTTAGCACCCGGACTCTTCTACGACGAAGCCATGCTGTTGTTATAGCTGCAGTATGTGGTTTTGCATTGTCCTGCTGAAATAAACAAGGCCTTCCCTGAAATAGACGTTGTTTGGAGGGAAGCATATGTTGCTCTAAAAGCTTTATATACCTTTCAGCATTCACAGAGCCTTCCAAAACATGCAAGCTGCCCATACCGTATGCACTTATGCACCCCCATACCATCAGAGAAGCTGGCTTTTGAACTGAACGCTGATAACATGCTGGAAGGTCTCCCTCCTCTTTAGCCCGGAGGACACGGCGTCCGTGATTTCCATCAAGAATGTCAAATTTGGACTCGTCTGACCATAAAACACTATTCCACTTTGAAATAGTCCATTTTAAATGAGCCTTGGCCCACAGGACACGACGGCGCTTCTGGACCATGTTCACATATGGCTTCCTTTTTGCATTATAGAGCTTTAGTTGGCATCTGCTGATGGCACGGCGGATTGTGTTTACCGACAGTGGTTTCTGAAAGTATTCCTGGGCCCATTTAGTAATGTCATTGACACAATCATGCCGATGAGTGATGCAGTGTCGTCTGAGAGCCCGAAGACCACGGGCATCCAATAAAGGTCTCCGGCCTTGTCCCTTACGCACAGAGATTTCTCCAGTTTCTCTGAATCTTTTGATGATGTTATGCACTGTAGATGATGAGATTTGCAAAGCCTTTGCAATTTGACGTTGAGGAACATTGTTTTTAAAGTTTTCCACAATTTTTTTACGCAGTCTTTCACAGATTGGAGAGCCTCTGCCCATCTTTACTTCTGAGAGACTCGGCTTCTCTAAGACAAAGCTTTTATAGCTAATCATGTTACAGACCTGATATCAATTAACTTAATTAATCACTAGATGTTCTCCCAGCTGAATCTTTTCAAAACTGCTTGCTTTTTTAGCCATTTGTTGCCCCCGTGCCAACTTTTTTGAGACCTGTAGCAGGCATTAAATTTTAAATGAGCTAATTAAGTGGATAAAAGTGTAAAATTTCTCAGTTTAAACATTTGCTACGTTATCTATGTTCTATTGTGAATAAAATATTGGCTCATGTGATTTGAAATTCCTTTAGTTTTCATTTTATTAAAATTTAAAAAACGTCCCAACTTTTCCGGAATTCGGGTTGTAGTATGAGAGCCTGTTCTAGTACACCCCCGAAACAAAATCAAGACTTCGTAAAAGACCATAATAGGGCCGATTTAATAGAGAGAGACTAGTGGGGTTCAAGCATGTTTTTGAAAAACATTTTGAGTTTAATTCTTATTTAGTGAAAAATGGTTTTCAAAGTAATTTCAAGCAATTTTAACGTCATCCACAAGGGGTCAGCCTTGCTCTCTCCATGAATGAGTGTATTATGTGGCATAATACAACCCTTTAAAGAAGAGCACTATGGCATAAACACAGAGCTTTTGAGAGCACAGTTGAGTGAATGTTTGTTCATAGATCAACTATGTTTAGATGGGTTTTGGTTTCCTTGTGTTTCACAGCACATTATGATGGTAAGCACATCTGTATAAGCCTGCTTAATAAGAAAAGAGTTTACATACATTCAGGTCAATACATTTTTAACTATACTTTCCTAATAATTTGTGTTAATGACTTACTTTTTTCTGTCTATTTTTCCAGTGTCCTCAGGACAGGACAGGGTTGAACAGCCTTCAGGAGAAATAACTGAAAGTGAAGGAGCTCAAGTTATTTTAATGTGTAATTATACTACTACTTCTACAGGTCCATACCACCTTTGGTACAAACAGCTACCAAACAGATCACCAACATTCATTTTGAATCAATACACCACTGACTCTGATTTTACGAAGCAATTCTCTGCAACATTGGACTCCACATCAAGAACATTTCCACTGACAATCAAGAATCTGCGAGTGTCTGACTCTGCTGTGTACTACTGTGCTCTGAGGCCCACAGTGACTGAAACACACTCAACACTCATACAAAAACTTTTATGGGCCACTTGAAGTCTGTGTGCACAGAACTCTGTATAAACCATAGAATTGGAATGGTTCCAGTAGCAGTCCTTTTAGTTCTATTAAACACATTTTAACCAAGTTTAATTCCAATTTCAGAATTCCGCGAACTGTACTGTAAACTACTCGTATATTGCGTTCATATTCTTTCACTTATTCACTGCAGTAAAACTGAGAGATATGAGTCTGTGGAGATTTGAAAAAGAGCAATGATCACTTTTAATGTTAACAAAATCATTGACAATCATGGAGTTGTGTGTGTGTCTGACTGATATGCAGCTCATTGTGAAACACACTCAAAACTGAAACCCAAAAACAGACTTCTGTCCCATGACAATTATAAAACATTTATATATTATTATATATAAAATTTTTTATATATTTAGTGCTCATCACTATAAATTTAAATTATAAATAAGGTCTTTGCACCATAAAATGGTCTTCATAATCTTCTGTGAACCTCGCAAAAGCAGATCTCACATTTATTTAGTCAAAATGTAATGTTTGGTTTAAAACATGTGTAGGTTTTTGTTGCCATCAGACTGGAAGAGGAGGAGTTTGGCACATACTGTAGATCTGAGATGATCTTGTTACATTTTCTAGACTGTCACAAAGCTCAGTCCTGCCGTAGTGTAACACACATGTACAATGATTCTTCATTCAGTCATTCTGCTTTGGACCTTGACATGTAAGTGCTTCTGTGTATGTTTTGCATGCGTTTGCATTTCAATCTAAACTTATTACATCCTTAAATAATGTATTATTTTTCTGGTACTACATTTTAAAATGTCATTTCACAATGACAATGCAACATTAATATTTTGCTTCTTGTATGTATTGTACAATTTGAAATCACTGTAATAAATCTATTGCATCACTATTCAACAATTAAAAGTATTTATTTTATTTATTTCCAGGTGTGAGTTTTGGAGCTGAAATCACACCAGACAGCACTGAGGAATCTGCTGCAGTGGGTTCAACTGTTACTTTATCCTGCAGTTATTCCTCTGCAGACTCACTTCAATGGTACCGTCAGTATCCCGGATCAGCTCCTCAGTTTCTTGTGCTCATAATAGAGGGTATGAAAGAGACTAAGACATCTAATGTAGATCACAGGTTCTCTACTAAGCTCAGAAATGAAAAACAATCCACAAAAGAAGTCAACCGTGTGGATCTGATCATCTCCTCTGCTGCTGTAACAGACTCTGCTCTGTATTACTGTGCTCTGGAGCCCACAGTCACAGGAAACACAAGAACACTCTACAAAAACCTGACATGTGAAAAAGCATAGACTAGAGCAGCCTCATCACCTGGGGAAAAAACAAATGATTCCAAATAAGTCTGTTCTATACAGTATGAATGTGTGTAATATAAATGTAATCTGGATGTACTACAATCGCCATGTTGTCATTGCCACGCGACCTACCAGTGTCAGTTTCGTTGCGTCACTGCAATTCATAAATCCAGTGGCCTCATGGGATAGTAAAGTCTAGGGCATCAGGGTACTTTTTGCCTACTCTTTATTCTTTTTTACTGTGAATTCAGACTTCATTTGTTACATACTGTCTTTTACCTACTAAATAATAGGGAAGTATGTGATTTCAGATGCAGCCAATGTTTATGAATATTCAACTTCATCCACAAGGGGTCAGCATTGTTCTCTTCATTTATAGATATAACATGTGACATGATACGACCATTTAAAGAAGAGTTTTTTTTAGAGCAGAGCAGAGTTGAGGGGATTCGTTTTTTCTTTTATCTCGTAGAACAACTATGTTTAGATGGGGTTTGATTTATCTGTGTTTCATAGCACATTATTATTGTAAGAACATTTTTCTGTTTCTGTATACTTTAAAAGAAAAGGCATTACTTACATCCAGGTTACTAAATGTTTCAGTTCAATATTAATTATTCATGTTAATTACTTTTTTTGTCTGTTTTTCTAGTGTCTTCGGGGCAGGACAGGGTTGAACAGTCTTCAAGAGAAATGCCTGCAAATGAAGGAGCTCAAGCTCAAACCGTTTGAGTAAACCGATTGCCTTGACTGTAATACCCGACAAGTAAACTTAACTCAAACGGTTTGAGTAAACAGATATCCTTAAGTTATGTTAACTCAAACCATTTGAGGAAACCGATTGCCTTAAACCGTTTAAGTTGAAAAAACTCACAGTTATGAGTACTCTGAACTTAATTCAGTTGAGTTCACTGAAAGAAGATATACATTGCAATTAAGTAATTAAGTGATTAATTGAGTGATAATTGAGTTTAGTGATGAACACCTGCTGTTAACAAACAGAATCAATGAAGAAAAGAGAGAAAGGAACTGCAGCTGACTTCAGACACAGCCTCACTCAAACCTGACAAGTTATGTTAACTCAAACCGTTTGAGGCAACCGATTGCCTTAAACCATTTAGGTTGAAAAAACTAACAGTTATGAGTAGGCTACTCTGAACTTAATTCAGTTGAGTTCACTGAAAGATGTACATTGCAATTAAGATTAACTAAGTGCTGATTGAACATTAGTGATGAACAGCTGCTGTTAACAAACAGAATCACTGAAGAAAAGAGAAACACAAGAACTACTACCACTGACTTCAGACACAGCCTTAGATGAAATCAACTGAAATAAAATACATGAAATCTCTCAAGATCTGATTAAACAACCCCACAAACAGCATCACCAGCTGCACTTATTAATAACCAGACTGACTTTATTTCTGTCAGACGTCTACAGAAGATCTTACTGACAATGAACTAAGGTTTAGATGTTGATTTATTTTTTCATTTGAAGTAACCATGTTAGAGATCAGTGTTTGCTTTAGTTGGGCTCTTGACCCTTTACTTCTGTCTTAGTCTTTTCTCTGGCTGTTATAGCCGTGTGTTTCTAAAACACATTTGTTGTAACTCAAAAGCCCAGAAAAAATGCCATCAGGTGTTAACCTGTATCTAGGTGTAGGTTGTTATACTTTATATTGGTGATGATAATTATTCATTATTATTCACATTTATTGAGCCTTACGGAGTCTAATCTCTGATGAAATAGGTGTTGTGAAATTTGTTTAAGTGGTTTTAGTAAAAAATGACACTAAGAGCCAGTGGTTCTGTGATAATCAGTTAATTTAGAAATGACTTTCTTAACATTTTATACACATACATTTTTCTTCTATGCCAGTAGTTGGTCAAACACAGACATTAATAATCAGAATATGAACCTCTACAATGGTGACGAAAAAAAACATGCTGCAATGCATGCTGGGTACTATTGTATTACAAAACTCATCCATGGCTCCCAGCATGCTCTGCAGCATTTTATTTTTTATGGTCACCATTGTTGAGGTTCATATGCTGATTATTGATGTCTGTGTGTGACTAATTGACACCATAGAAGTCCAAACTGTCTGGAAAGTCTTTGTATTACCTGATTATCACAGAACCATTGGCTCTTAGCATCCATTTACTATAATCAATCAAAATACACAACACCTATTTCATCGGAGATTAGACTCCGCACAGTACAATAATTGATGATTATCATCACCAATATAAAGTATAACAACCTACACCTAGGTACAGGTTAACACCTGATGATATTTCTTCTGGGCTTTTGGATTACAACAAATGTGTTTTAGAAACACACGGTTATAACAGCCAGAGAAAACGCAAAGACAAAAGTAAAGGGTTAAGAGCCCAACTAAAGCAAACACTGATCTCTAACATGGTTACTTCAAATGAAACAATAAATCAACATCTAAACCTTAGTTCATTCTCAGTAAGATCTTCTGTAGACGTCTGACAGAAATAAAGTCAGTCTGGTTTTTAATAAGTGGAGCTGGTGATGCTGTTTGTGGGGTTGTTTAATCAGATCTTGAGAGATTTCATGTATTTTATTTCAGTTGATTTCATCTAAGGCTGTGTCTGAAGTCAGTTGTAGTAGTTCTTGTGTTTCTCTTTTCTTCAGTGATTCTGTTTGTTAACAGCAGCTGTTCATCACTAATTCTCAATCAGCACTTAGTTAATCACTTAATTACTTGAATGCAAAGTTTCAAAACTTACATGGTTTAAATCAAGGCAATCTGTTTACTCAAACGGTTTGAGTTAAGTTAACTTGTCGGGTTTTACAGTGTACAACTCCATATCTCTTCTGGTACAAACAGCTACCAAACAGATCACCAACATTCATCCTGAATCAATATACCACTGAGCCTGATCTTAAGAATAGATTTTCTGCAACATTGGACTCAAGAACATTTCCACTGACGATCAAGAATCTGCGAGTGTCTGACTCTGCTGTGTACTACTGTGCTCTGCAGCCCACAGTGACTGAAACACACTCAACACTCACACAAAAACTGAACAAGTGCTCAATTATATGACAAGGTTCAAATCCACATGCTATTTACTTCTTTCCCACAACAATAACATGCATATAATAATAATAATAAATAAATAAAATAATTTTGTTAGTACTGTGCAAAGTGAATGTCATCAAATTTATGAGATCTAAAATATTAACAAAGTATAAGAAATAGTGTATTTCATATTCTGTTTGTTGTGTTCTGAGAACTGATAGTGTTAGTCAGTAACAACAAGAGGATACTGTAATTGAGATTTAAGTTTGCGCTAATTCGGGTTGTTTCGAACCCCTGCAGACAGTCGGTCAGAACTGTGTAATGACATCAATGGTAATGAATTCACTCTGCAGACTCCAAATCTCTTTGAATGATTTACTGATGATAATTTCAAAAGTAACAGGTGTGGTTTCTGGAACAAAATACAGATATAAACTTAAATGAGTGATTACATTAATTTACTTTAACATTTAGAAGTGATAGGCAATACTCTTTACAAATATGAATAACCATATATGTGAGCGGTTAATGCCAGTACTAGGAAAACAATAGACAGTTATACTATGTAAGGCCACAAGATGGCGCCATTGGCACATTTATAGTGACTGAACACATTCAAACCAATGATAGCATGTAATCATAAATCACTAATAATCTAACACATTGTCATATTCTACTGTAAATAGCAGGTATTACTTGCAGTAGCTATTATGATAATAGAGCAAAGAATAACAGGATGGCAGCAGTATTTAAATAATGCAGATAACACAATTTCCTATGACGCGATGGCGCTAGATACATCCGAATCGCGGCAAGAACGATCAGCATAATTCTGAGGAAAAAACTAACAAAATACACTTACTTTCTATTCACGCACACAATATTACATCAGTAATATTCAGATACTGCCAACAAACGTGCGATAAAGTGGAGTCATCTCAAAACGATCGCGTTCATTGTCTCTGCTCGTTGCACCTGCTTTTTCTCCTTACCACGAGACCAGTGATGACGTTGAAGAGTGCGATTGGTCAACTAACAGAGGAGCCTTTTGAACAGCCGCCCCCGAATTCAAAGCTTGAATTCGCACATCTTCCAAAAGGGTTTAACCTATAGTAGGTTATTCCTAATCAAGCAGGACTGGAAGTTTGATAAGACGGGATACTGGTCGAGTGTACAGTTTTTTCTTAACCTCTACCGTGACTGACCTCACCCTTGAGTCTACTCCTGGGAACACTTCTGTGATTTTTCCCACTGGCCACAACGCCCGAGGCAGTTGAGGGTCAACAATCATCACCACTTCGTCTACTTGCAGATTCTCTTTATTTAACCTCCATTTCTGGCGAGCTTGGAGACTAGGCAAGTAATAGCTGATGAAATGTCTCCAAAAATGATCAGCCAAGAGTTGGCTGTGTCGCCAACGGCGACGACTCAGCACATCCGACTCCTGATAAACCACCTGTGGCAAAGAAGCATCTCTGCGTCCGATGAGAAAGCAGTTGGGAGTTATCGGGTCGATATCTGATATATCTGAAGAGGTGTAACCCAGAGGTTTTGAATTCAAGATCCCTTCAATTTCAGTTAAGACTGTTCTCAAGACCTCTTCCGTCACAGTCTGCGCCCCTATGGTAACTCGTAGAGCCGTTTTAATTGAACGGATCTCCCTCTCCCAGCATCCACCAAAGTGAGGCGCTCCTGGTGGATTGAACACAAACTTGATTTGTTGGGCAGCCAGGTTACGTTGAAGTTCACTGTGCAAGGCAGCAAAGGATTCTTTCAACTCTCTTTCCCCACCCTTGAAGTTAGTGCCTTGGTCACTTAACAATTCATGTGGTTTTCCTCGTCGCGAGATGAATCTTCTCAAGGCCATCAGGAAGGAGTCTGAATCTATACTGGTTAGGTAATCAATGTACACTGCCCTGGTTGTCAAGCACTTGAATAATATGCCCCATCTCTTCTCATTTCGACGTCCAATCTTGATTGTGTAAGGACCAAAGCAGTCCATGCCAGTTGAGAAGAAAGCAGGTTTGAAGAGCTGTTGTCTTGCAAGTGGCAAGTCAGCCATACGGGGGACTTCTGGTTGACCCTTCCATCTTCGACACTCTACGCAGTGTCGTTGGTGGCGCCGAACTGCTTCACGTCCTCGCAATACCCAGTAGGTCCTCCTTATCTCTGCGAACACCCGTTCTGGTCCAGGATGGTGCAGCCTTTCATCATAATCTTTGATAATGAGTCTGGTCACAGGATGCTGAGGGGCAAGAAGGATAGGATGAATTAAATCCAGATCTGTCTCACTGCGACGTCTCAGGCGCCCACCCACACGAATGAGTCCAGTGGTAGGGTCAAACTCAGGAGAAAGAGAAGCAAGCCTACTCGTACCTGATACCGGTTTCCCTAACTGCAATTGGGCCACCTCAACAGCGAAAGAGTCTATCTGAATCTGACGAAGCACTAATAACTCTACCTCCCTCCGTGTATCAGCGCATGAGAGTTTTGCCGCCCCGTGAAGCTGCTGACTGCATGCCTCAAGTAACTCAGTTAATGTGTCATATTGCTGTGGATTCGGCATGGATAGCACTGTAGTTGATCCACAGAAAGCAGACTGTCTTAACTCGTTACTTTGCCCATCAGTTGGCAAGGAGGGTTGATTGGGCCAATTTGCTAGTGGCAGTTTAAGAAAAGAAGGCCCTTGAATCCACTGGCTTCCTTCAACAAGGTCACAGAGGTGTTTGCCTCGTGTTATGTCATCCGCAGGATTGTCTTCTGATCGTATGTGCTGCCATGTTGCATTTGCTGTGAGTTCCTGTATTTCCGCCACCCGTGTCCCCACAAACACTTTGTAACGGCAAGAGCTTGACAACAGCCAGGTGAGCACAGTCATGGAATCCGACCAGAGTGTTAAGGAACAGATGGGAATAGTGAGTTCGGTGACAAGGACCTTGGAGAGCTGAGCACCACTGAGAGCTGCACATAACTCTAGGCGTGGGATGGACTGCTGCTTTCGGGGTGCAACACGTGACCTAGCAGCCAGGAATACCACTTCAACTTGGCCTTCTTGGTTCTCTGTACGCAAATAGGCTACAGCCCCATAAGCCTTCTCTGAAGCATCACAGAACACGTGTATATCACGCCTGCTAGAAGGGAGGTCCATTTTTGAACTGGAATAACACCTCGGCAGCGAAATCTTCTCCAGATCACTCAACTCTTCCTCCCACAATCTCCATAACCTGAGCAGATCCTCTGGAAGCTGCGGGTCGTCCCAGTCACGCTTTTTATCCCATAAGCGTTGCACCAGTATTTTCGCTCTAGTGGTATATGGGATAATGTATCCAAGAGGATCATATTGGCTAGCTAGAACCCGATAGATGCTGCGCATAGTTACTTTAGAGCAGTTCACAACCCGATGTTTGTAGTGCAAGGTGTCAGACTGACACTGCCAGTGAAGGCCAAGTGTGGATTCAGGGGTTACTTGCTGACCCTGACTAAGCCAGAGCTCACAGCTGTTAGATCTTGATTCAGGTGGCAAGTGAGCGATCACAGATGGGCAATTGCTGGCCCACTGCCGTAATTCAAAACCTCCTTCAGCTAGGAGGGAACAGAGCTGATCGACAAGTTCTTTAGCCGCATCTTTGGTGGTGAGACTGTACAGGCAATTGTCAACATAAAATGACTTCTCGATAACTTCCCTCACCTGGTCGTCTGGTTGACTGTGGTCTAGCACATGCTTCTGCAGGGCAAACGTGGCACAACAGGGGCTACATGTAGTACCGAAAGGAAGCACCTGCCACTGGTAAACATCTGGTGCTTGCTCTAATGCCATGTCTCTCCACAGAAACCGAAGTAATGATTTGTCTTCAGGGAGCAGCCTCACCTGATGAAACATCCCTCGGATGTCGCTACTTATGGCTATAGAGCGTTCCCTGAAGCGAAGTAACACGGCTAACAGGGTAGAACTCAAAGTGGGACCTGGAAGGAGCAACTCGTTCAAATTTTGACCCTGGTACTGAAATGAGCAGTTGTAAACAACACGATTTTTGCCGTTATGCTGGACCATGTGGTGGGGGATGTACCATGATTCTTGTTTACCATCTACTTCACATGGTCGCAGTTTCTCTACATAGCCAGCATTCTTAAGCCTTTCAACTTCGGTTCTGTAAGCCAGGGCTTGTTCAGGGTACTTTATCAGCTTCCTCTCAATGTTCCTTAGCTGCGGTAGTACAGCTTCTTTGGGCATATGCAAAGTTGGCATGTTTTGGACTCGAAGGAGCGGTGTAGCATACCGCATGACCCCATCCACATCAACTCTCACTGTTCTCTCTTGAAGGAGTTTGATGGCCTCCTGATCAAGCTTTGATCGCATCACTAATTTCTCACTTTGATAAGGGATTACGTCCATCTGCCATAGCTTTTCTACTTGAGAGAACAGCTCAGAATTGGGTGAGATAGCAGTAAAGAGGCACTGATGAGAGTTGAGCCCACGTTTGACTTCGTGTGTAGGGCCTTGAAGTGTCCAGCCTAACTGAGTTCTGACGGCAGCAGGTCCACCTGGTGGGCCTAGTAGGACAGGCTCGATGGGGGTGACTAGATGTGGGCAGTCTGAGCCAATTAGCAGTACTGGCTGTACTCTGTCTAGTTGTTGCAGCGGCAATCCCGCTAAATGTCGGTACCTCTTTTGAAGAGCTGCTACAGGGTAAGTTTGCTCAGCAAGACCAAGCCTTTCGGCAGTGAAAGCACCTTGAATAGGGAATTTCTTGTGTCGATTCGTGACTGGAGACACAGTGAATGAGACTGCCGCCCCATGAAGAACCTGTTGGTCTTGCCTCACTGTTCGTAATATAAGGTCCTCAGGCTGTCCCTTGAGATCTAACTGCTGTGCTGCTGGGTGGAGCAGTATGGTCCTCTCAGACCCATCGTCTAACACAGCATACGCTTCAATCGATTTGTCACCATTGGTGATAACAACTTTGCTCACCTTGAGGAGAACCTTGCGGCTGTAGATCGGGCGATCTACATACAGGATGTCGTTGGTGGTGTTAACCAAGCAGGAACTTTCCTTTGTGTCTTTCTCCGTTGTATCCTCCACAGACCATTCGTTCACATCATGCAGTATGAATAGATGCTTCCTATTGCATGTCTTACAGGGGGTTTTCAAGTTGCATTTCGAGGCATGATGACTACGTCCGCAGCACCAGCACCGATTGTTCTTACGAATCCAGCTTTCCTTTTGCTCCTTGGATAGCTCTTTGAAATTGGAACACCCATTTAGGAAGTGATTGACACTGTCACAGTAGGGGCAATATGCTTGTGACCTTCCCTTAAATCTGGCAAATTTAGAGGTTCCCTCTGGGGCAGGTGCTCGAGTTTCATTCCTACTCATATGTTTCTCTGTGCTTAGCAGTATAGAGGTTGGTTTCCTAGTAGATCTTGAGTCATGCTCGAAGGAGCGGCGCTCTCTTTTCTTACTGCTGAATTCTAGTGGGAGACTTGTCATCCTGGAGCCCTCATCTTGAACTTGGAGCTCATACTCCAACCAGTTAGAGAAATCAATGAGAGTAGGTATGGTTACTCGTAATGGGTGTATGTATCTCTTGAAACTTGTTCTCAGTTCGTGAGGGAGTTTGCATTGAAGCCTTGACACATGCGACCCACAGTCTAATTCAACCGTCCCCTCAGGCCCCAGTTGCTCTAACATGCTCACCAGTGAACGCACACGGAGTGCAAACAGCTTAAAAGCCTTAACGTCTCCAGTTCTGATGTTAGGGCTGTCCATGACTTGAGCGATGTTCTGTAAAACCAGCTTGTGCGGCTGCCCATACATCTTGATAAGGGCTTGCAAAGTATCTGTATATGGGTGTGCTGAGTTGCCATAAGAATCCGCCACTAGCAGCGCTTCCTCTAACTGCAAATGATCTGTGAGGATCTGATATTTGAACCGTTCGGTGGCGTCAACAGGGAGGAGGTTCTCTAATGCCATGCGCAACCTTGAAAACTCTCTGGGATCCGATGTCGTCAATGTGGGTATAGAAGGCTTGGGTCCCCTGTAGATCTTCTCTTTGAAACATGGCGCTGCAGTTTGTTGTATATGTTCAGATCGCTGAATAGGATATGACTCACTGACACCCATGTAGGGATGATGGTTGTCTCTAGAAGCCATTTCATCATAGTGGATGGGTTCAGCATACTGGTTTGGATGAGCATATGAATGCGTATCGCGACTCTGAGTAGGTGTTCGATAGATTGATGTTGCTTGAGGCTGATTAACTTGTACAGGTGAAATAGTGCAGTCCATCACCTGCTCAGTTATCTGTCTGATCTGTGCAGAAGGATATTCATTGTAGTCTCTGACGTGCGTGGTGTGGACTGGCTGGCCGTGGCTTTTTTCTGGCACGTGGAAACGGGGAGCTGGCGATGGGGGCACTGGTTTGCATGAGGTGGCCACGTTTGTGGCTAGCTGCTGAATCTCACGTTTCATGATGGCGTTCTCTGCTTTCAGTCCCTGTAACGCAGATAAAATCTCTGGCAGGTGTTGAACGCAGCTACGAAGCTCATCATTTTCTCTTTGCATCTCCTTCCATCTAGGCGGTCTGTTTTGTAGCTCTTCATTATCTCTGTGTGAGTCTCCCAGTGTATCTTGCCATTCATCTTGTATCACCAAGTCACTGAATTGTGAATGTTGACTTATAGGGGAAGAGACACGAGACTCGCGTTCGGCAGACAGTGACGCAAGTTCAGTATCATTTTCATCAGAATAAGCAGGTTGCAGGGATCTTCTTTCAGGTCCAGGTCTTTGTACTTGAAAGTCTGCCAAGTATGCTGGTGGCTTTAAATGTCGTCTGGGGCGGACAACAGGAGGCTCTGGACGGAATGCCATTCTTCTGCAGTAATTCGAGATCCGGCTCGAAGGACCATTTATAATTGAGATTTAAGTTTGCGCTAATTCGGGTTGTTTCGAACCCCTGCAGACAGTCGGTCAGAACTGTGTAATGACATCAATGGTAATGAATTCACTCTGCAGACTCCAAATCTCTTTGAATGATTTACTGATGATAATTTCAAAAGTAACAGGTGTGGTTTCTGGAACAAAATACAGATATAAACTTAAATGAGTGATTACATTAATTTACTTTAACATTTAGAAGTGATATGCAATACTCTTTACAAATATGAATAACCATATATGTGAGCGGTTAATGCCAGTACTAGGAAAACAATAGACAGTTATACTATGTAAGGCCACAAGATGGCGCCATTGGCACATTTATAGTGACTGAACACATTCAAACCAATGATAGCATGTAATCATAAATCACTAATAATCTAACACATTGTCATATTCTACTGTAAATAGCAGGTATTACTTGCAGTAGCTATTATGATAATAGAGCAAAGAATAACAGGATGGCAGCAGTATTTAAATAATGCAGATAACACAATTTCCTATGACGCGATGGCGCTAGATACATCCGAATCGCGGCAAGAACGATCAGCATAATTCTGAGGAAAAAACTAACAAAATACACTTACTTTCTATTCACGCACACAATATTACATCAGTAATATTCAGATACTGCCAACAAACGTGCGATAAAGTGGAGTCATCTCAAAACGATCGCGTTCATTGTCTCTGCTCGTTGCACCTGCTTTTTCTCCTTACCACGAGACCAGTGATGACGTTGAAGAGTGCGATTGGTCAACTAACAGAGGAGCCTTTTGAACAGATACAATAGGATATGAATAGCAATCAAATGTATCTGTTCATGAAACAGATTCTGATCTGTTCTGCTCTCTCAAAGAGCTTTCTGGAAGAGGTGGGGTTTAAAGCACTGATATCTGATGTGATCTTCTTAAACTTCATGTCTGTTAGAGAGAGAATAAGAAACACACACAATGAGTCTCTATTCGGTCATTCTGTTTTCTGCCTTTGCATGTAAGTATTAAAATGTTTGTGTTTTGCATCTCAGTACTCTCAGCAGCCAGAATGGCTAATTTCTTTTCTGTATTAAAAATAAAGTGTTTTCATTTATGTTGTATATTGCATCAAATAAAAATATTTGATCTACTTTTGCAGATGCAGCATATGGAAATGAAATCAAACCAACCAAAACAGAGGTCTTTGCTCATGAGGGTTCAAATATTAAATTATCCTGCAGTTATTCATCTGCATATTATCTTCACTGGTACCGTCAGTATCCTGGATCAGCTCCTGAATTCATTGTGCTCATCTCAGATGGTGAAAAAAAAGCTCAGGAGTAGGGCTGGGATAAACGATTATTTTTAAAACGATTAATCTAGCGATTATTTTTTCGATGCATCGATTAATCTAACGATTAATTTTTCAGACCGATTTGATTTCGATTATCTCCCCATTAATTGACTACTAACAATTTATACATGTTGATTTACATATCTGAATGAAAAAAACATCAATTCCTTAACATTGCAACATATGTTTATTGCTCTTAAAATTACAAAATAAAAGACTGACTAAGAATGCATTACTTTATACTTGTATAGAGATAGCATTCAATAAAACCTTGAAACCTTGAAAACACATAGCTTACTGAAACAAGCTTACTGAACACATAGGGCCTAGCTTACTGAAAAAAGAAGTTCTTTCAGATGAAAATAACAACAACTTGATGTCTAGTATTCAATAAAAAAGGTCACCCAAAATTCTTGTTTAGAGCAATTGAAAGAATACAGTATGTAAATGTAAACTTGAGGGCTTTAAGCTAATACAGAGAGTGCTTTTTCAAAAAAAAAAAAAAAATTAACAGTGGGAGCCAGCAGCCTGTCATGGAGAAAAAAAATCTCCGAATGCTCCACGTGAAACTTTGGCGTTCCGCCCTTTTTCTAATATGCACAAGGGAGGGAGAGAGCAAGAAGCGCTCGTGTAGTTTGAAGACTGTGAGTGCGCGAGCGCGCGTGAAACTTTGGTGTTTCGCCCTTTTTCTATTGTGTTTAATGATTTTGATTAATATGCACAAGGGAGGGAGAGATCAAGAAGCGCTCGTGTTGTTTGAAGACTGTGAGTGCGCGCGCAGCCGGGACTCTCTCTCGTACGCGCCCTGTCACTGTCACTCACCGATCAAATAAGGCTTTGACAGCCGCCAAAAAAAAAGATCAATGCAGAAAAACCCCTGGATTGGTTATATAACGTTGGACAGAATGTTGATCCTGCCATCGCG
Source organism: Carassius carassius (assembly GCF_963082965.1). Taxonomy (NCBI): domain Eukaryota; kingdom Metazoa; phylum Chordata; class Actinopteri; order Cypriniformes; family Cyprinidae; genus Carassius; species Carassius carassius. Next base: position 10,751,512 of record NC_081766.1, read on the forward strand.
TATATTCAGCGCACATAAGGTAAACGTTTTGCAAACGTTTTTTAGAGAAATAAAAACAGGTCGACAAATCGATGCGCATATTTTGCGTCGACACGCGTTGTCCCAGCCCTACTCAGGAGTCTTATGTAGATTCCAGATTCACAACCAAAGTCACCACAGATAAAGAAAACCTTGTGAATCTGGAGATCTCCTCTGCATCTACGTCACAGGAAACACAAGAACACTGTACAAAAACCTGACACACAGCATTGCATCTGCAATCACACATACACAGCCCCCATATCTGCTATAGTTAGCACAAGGGAACACCCCTCTATTCAGCAAAAACAGTATTATAGATTGTCATTCACGACATTAAAAAATATATAACAAAGGGTGACACACAAAGATTTGGTTAAAAGATAGTTCTTGGTACTCATAATGTTTTATAAAGCATGCTGAAAGGTGATAAAATCATATTAAGATGCATTTGCTTTTTCCCAGGTGATAAGGCAGGAGGGGTTTGTGTGGTTTACAAACCTGACAGAGACTGTGTCATATAAACTGAGAATGTAAATACACATACAATGATAATAATCCATTTAGTTATTCTATAGGGTGACCATATGAGCCATTTTCCCAGGACACGTCCTTGCTGGGATTTCTATATTGCCTAAAACATCCAAAGCAGTTTGACCAATAACATGAAGGTATGTTACATAATCAACCAATCGTTGCTTGTGAGAAAGTGAGATCTACAGAGAACAATCAAAGCAGTGCAAATACACATACATGTTAGGTGTTTGTTGGTTCATTCAACTTGAAGCGTCGCTGCGCACCGATCATTGTATGACACCAAAGTACCAAGAGAGTGATTCGAATGCATAAGGAGCCATCTGCTCTGCTTTCTATAGCTCTTATGAATGTCATACAATGATCGATCTGCACAGCACAAACAGCCAAAATCTGGATATTTTAGGCAATATAAAAATCCTGGCAAGGACGCGTCCTGGAAAAAATGGCTCATATTGTCACCATATTCTAAACAAATGTCCATAAGTATATCAGTGAGTAAATAGCTTTATAACATACAGAGGATTAAGTTTGGTGTGGATCAAGCATTTGTTCAAAAACACTTTTTATACCAATCCTACTACATTTATTACAAATAGTGCAAGGTTTAAAAAATAATGTTTATCAATTTCCAACTTTGTCCACAAGGGGTCAGCATTGCTCTCCTCATTTATAGGTATAACATGTGACATAACACAAACCTTTAAAGAAGAGCACTGTAAGATGAGCAGAGTTCTTAGAGCAGAGTTGAGTACATTTCCGCTCTTTTACCTTCTGTAACAAATATGTTTAGATGGACTTTGATGTATCTATGTTTCATAGCATATTATTATGGTATGCACTTTTTCTGTTTCTGTATACTTTAAAAGAAAATGATTTATTACATTCAAGCTCCTAAATTATTACTATTTGTGTTAATGACTTTCTTTTTTCGGTTTATTTTTCCAGTTTGCTGGGGGCAAGACATGGTTGAACAACCTTCAGGAGAAATGACTGAAAGTGAAGGAGCTCAAGTTATTTTAATGTGTAATTATACTTCAACAAATCCGGATCTCTTCTGGTACAAACAGCTTCCAAACAAATCCCCAACATTCATCCTGAATCAATACTCCAGTGAGCCTGATTTTAAGAAGAGGTTTTCAGCAAAACTGGATTCTCCATCAAGAACTTTTCCACTGACAATTAAGGATCTGCGAGTGTCTGACTCTGCTGTGTACTACTGTGCTCTGAGGCCCACAGTGACAGAAACACACTCAACACTCATACAAAAACAGAGGAAGTGTTCAGTTTTATTTTAAGGTGTAAATCCACATGCCATTTACTTCTGTTCAATAACAATAACATACATATAATAATAATAATAATGATGATGATAATAATAATAATAATATGTATTTATTTTACTGTGCAAAGTGAATATGATCAACTTTATAAGATATAAAATATTATAAGAACCAAAGTATGAGGAGTAATGTAGGTCATATTCTGAGAACTGACAGAGTTAGTCAGTAACAACAAGAGGGTACAAGAGGATATGAATAAATGACTGAGTGTGTGAAACAGATCTGATCTGTTCTGCTCTCTCAAAGAGCTTTCTGGAAGAGGTGGGGTTTAAACACTGATATCTGATGTGATCTTCTTTAACTTCATGTCTGTTAGAGAGAGAATAAGAAACACACACAATGAGTCTCTATTCTGTCATTCTGCTTTCTGCCTTTGCATGTAAGTGTTGAAGTTTTGTGTTTTTCACCCCAATACTCTGAGAAGTCAGAATGACACATTTCTTCTCATTATTAAGTATAAAGTGTTTTTTCTCCATGTAGTATATTAAATTCTATAATGATACATCCAAATTGAATATATATTTCATTTAAACACCTGTTCTTAAATTATTTGATCTACTTTTGCAGATGCGGGATATGGAAATGAAATCAAACCAACTAAAATAGAGGTGTTTGCTGATGAGGGTTCAAGTGTTACATTATCCTGCAGTTATTCATCTGCATTTAATCTTCATTGGTATCGTCAGTATCCTGGACCAGCTCCTGAATTCATTGTGCTCCTCTCAGGCAGTTCAAAAAAAGCTCAGGAGTCCTATGTAGATTCCAGATTCACTGCTAAAGTCACCACAGATAAAGAAAACCTTGTGTATCTGGAGATCTTCTCTGCATCTATAACAGACTCCGCTCTGTACTACTGCGCTCTGACGCCCACAGTCACAGGAAACACAAGAACACTGTTCAAAAACCTGACACACAGCATTGCATCTTCCTCACACATACACAGCCCTCATATCTGCCACAGTATAGTAAACACAAGGGAAAACCCCTCTATTCAGGAAAATTACTATTATAGATTATCACTCACAACAAAATAAGATATAAGAAAGGGTGACAAAGATTCGGTTAAAATATGCTTCTCAATATATTTATAATGTTTTATTAAGTAACATTGTTCAAAGAGGTGATAAAATCTTATTTATATGCATTTACCTTTTTCAGGTGACGAGGAAAGAAGGGTTTATATATAAAAGCATTTTGCTGAACCTGACAGAGACAGCGTCATACAATCATGACCCCTTTGCGGTCAAAGATTGTCGATGGCCCCAGATTATTAGTGTTTCACTTCACTGAGACTAAGCACACATACAATGATGCTCCATTAAATTATTCTAAAAAAATAAGTGAGTAAATAGCTTTATAATATACAGAAGTAAAACTGTATATTAAGTTTTTCAAAAACACTTTTTATATCAATCATCCCGTTATAAAGATTTGTTCAGGATAGCAAAATAACATCACATTTAGCATTTTCAAACTTCATCCACAAGGGGTCAGCATTGCTCTCTCTTTATATATAGAATATCATGTGACTTGATACAACCCTTTAAAGAAGATCATAGTAAGATGAGCAGTTTTTGAAAGCAGAGTTGAGTGATTTTTCTGTTCTTTTACCTCATAGAGATCAATATGTTTGGATGGGCTTTGATTTCTCTGTGCTTCATAGCACATAATGAAGGTAAGCACATTTTGTTTCTGCATACTTTAACAGAAAAAGGTTTACCTAAATATAGGTCACTAAGTGTTTACACTTACTTTCCTAATAATTCAACTAAATGATTTATTTTTCTGTCTATTGTTCCCTAGTGTCTTCTGGACAGGACAGGGTTGAACAGTCTTCAGAAGAAATCACTGCGAGTGAAAGAGATCAAGTTATTTTAAGATGTAATTATTTTACCACTGGTATAGATGTATACCTTTTCTGGTACAAACAGCTAACAAACAAATCACCAACATTTATTCTGAATCAGTACACCAATGAGCCTGATTTCAAGAAGAGATTTTCTGCAACACTGGACTCTACATCAAGAACATTTCCACTGATGATCAAGAATCTGCGTGTGTCTGACTCTGCTGTGTACTACTGTGCTTTGAGGCCCACAGTGACTGAAACACACTCAACACTCACACAAAAACAGATGAAGTGCTCAGTTATATGATGAGGTCCAAATCCACATGATACTGATGCACATGCACATTCATGTGGGGTGCAGCTGGTGCGGTCAAGCTTTTGTCCAAAAACATTATTTATACCAATCATACCTTTCAAAATAATTGTTTAGAGTTTGCAGAATAACATCATGTTCAGCAATTTCAAACTTCCACTCCTTTGTTGCTTCAGGATACGTATTGCGTCAGTTTATAATTCAAATATCCAGCGATGAATCGTGTTGGAAATATCCCCTACACCAACTCTACCCTAAAACTACCTGATAGTGTTAATAAATTCAAAACAGATGTAATAATGCATTTGTCGATGTAACCGTGCCATTTAAACTTCCTTATATGCAGGTTTGAAGCGTTTTGTCAAAGCATAAAATAAATCAAGTGCAACTTCATACTGCGTGAGCTGCATATGAGATACTAAAGTTCAAGAGTATCAGTTTTAAAATCTCGCAGCAGGTTAAAATTGTTTTGAATATATAACATAATATTCCTCAAGTAATTGTGCAGTATGGTGGCCCAGTAATGCACATCACAACAACATTAAAAAAGAAAAAATAAGCTCACAACACAATGACATTAAGTCACAACACAAATACATTAAGCCACAACACAACGAAATTCTCACAACACAACGAAATTAAGCCACAACACAACGAAATTAAGCCACAACACAAATACATTAAGCCACAACACAACGAAATTCTCACAACACAACGAAATTAAGCCACAACACAACGAAATTAAGCCACAACACAAATACATTAAGCCACAACACAACGAAATTCTCACAACACAACGAAATTAAGCCACAACACAACGAAATTAAGCCACAACACAACGGAAGTGCTCCCGACCACTAGGGGGCAGTGTTGAAAGTTAAACACCGATATTTCATCGAGACGTATGTGTAACTTAATATGTGTAATCGATTTTTAAATGAAAAACGTGTTTTTTTAAATGTTTTGATATCCTGATAATCTTAATGTATAATAAATTGATAATATTTTCAATTTGGACCGTTTAGCTCTGCTCTTGTACACAATGTTTTTCCTCAGGGGGGCTTATTTAAATTTCGGTGCTGTGCGGGGAAACCATTGCTCTTTCCGTAGAGCTTTCAAATTGACAAGAGGAGAAGATTTTTCATCTTACAAGAACTTCTCCTGATGACTGTAAATGAATTTCATCGCACGGAGAAGGGCATTAAACGTTACATCAACAACTTTAGGGTATGTATTGTTCTATCGTCTTCTAGCAAATCTAGCTGATAACGCTGCTGCACTGACTTGATCAGCTCAAAAATAGCAGGGCTAAGTTAGAGTTTAGCTTTAAACTCCGTCCGCCTCATCTTTTTATAACTCGTAAGAGATAGTAGAACTCCCGGTAAGACTCCCGGTAATCCACGTTGATTTGCATAGGTGGTTCTGATAGGTGTTTGCTGTGATATAAACTTCTTCACTTGATATAAAGTATTTTAAATACTGTTGCCATTTTTAGATTGCCATGTATCGTAATAAATCTTAAAGGACTGTTCACGCCAAACTATAAAGAAAACGATAAAGATATTTAGTTTTAAAAATCGTTCTCACTATTTTAAAAAAGAGTCCACACCACAGCTATAATGATAAAGAAGAGAAACAATATCATTGGAATCACTTTAAGAACTATTTTTTTCCAGCTGATGAACGATTAAAAACATTGACAGCCAATCAGAATCCTGCTATAACGAGCTCGAGAATGTAAAGCAGCGGACGAGCATGTGCGCGCTTAGAATAAACAGATTATATCGTTCGCTGCTGTGGACTCTATCGTTATCTTAATAGTTATCATTCATTGTGTGAACGGGGCTTTAGTCTGACAGTTATTGTTATATTTTCAAATTATATTATCTGTAACCTGAAGCTTGAATTAATTGTTCACATTTATATAGCAGTTTTCCAGGGATCCCTAACAGAAGCATGATAAAGCTATTCAGTAAAAAGCAAAAAAGATCAGAAATGGTTAAGAGAGATAGGGACATCCTTTGAAATATTACTGATCTCTTTACAGTCTATTGGCATGTTTGTAACATTATATAAAATATTAATTATTTGTCATAATTTATTTTAAATATAGAGTAATTTACAATGTAATAATTTAAAATGCAACTGAAAGTAATTCCAAATGTATCTGAAATCAATTAAATATGTAAACCAATGTTATTATCTTCACAGATTGTTTTAACGGACTCCCATACATATTGTTGCAGCACTGTAGCAGACAGCACACTATTCAGAACTGAGAATCAGTGCGGTTACTCCTGTACAGAGCTGCACTGAAGGGAGAAGAGCTGGCACAAACCTAGAACAATGGTAAGTAAGAGAATTATCAAATTCTTTAATGTATGACATAATTAATAAACTTTCATTAATAATATTAGCACGCCCCATTGGTATGCCTAGAGAGTTAAGCCAGGTCCTGTCAGTGGGATGGTGGTCCTGTTTTCAAGAGAGGAAACTCGCTGAGTGGTGAAGGTAGGAGGAAAGTGTCTAATATTGATACATCTTCTTTTCATATCTTGCTTTTATTCATAATGTATAACATGCCTATTTGATAAGCCCTAACAGAAAAAAGACAAAAACACAATCATAATGATTATGGCTCTATTCATTATGCATGCAACTTGTAATGATGGTGGAAATTTTTTATTTTTCTTAATGGTCAATTTACACTATACCTTTGTTTTTCATCTCAGGAGAATGTTTACAGTGATGTCCCCTGTGATCTGCCTCACCTATCAGTCCTCCAAGTGGCAGAAGTGTTATAAATATAGTAGTGTTATAAAAATATAGTAACACACCATTACACTGTCATAGTTATTAGTATTTGTATTTTACATAACTATTAAAACTGTATCAAAGTTGTAAAAAATTAAGTGTGGATATTTACATGTTTACACTACACTGGTGAGCAAGAAAACATATTAAAGTTAAATATATTTGCACTTACATATTTAATTTACATTTTATATTGTAGTCTGTACAAATAAAACCAAATGAATCCATCCCAAGTTTTTTGTGTAAGGCCAGATCTCTCTGTGGAAGATCGACTGAAAGGTGGACCATGAAGAGGGGGAACTCATCGAAGGGCTGCAGAGACTGACACTGTCAAAATAAATGTTAAATAATTATGATGCATGTAACCTGTGCATTAAAAAGTGAAAATAAATATAACATCTTCTTTCTCTGTCACAAACAATACAATATCAATATTTACCATTGCATTGCTTGTTATTCCAACTTCTCTCCTCGCTTTAGCTGTCCTTGCTCTGGTCACACGAACCATGTGGAATGCAGGTTCAATAACTCTCCAAATGGCCATTAAATGGATCTACTTCTCAAATCTAGATTGGATGAGACATGTTTTCAGAAAATACACACCAAACAATGTAAAAAGTTTGTTTGCCTACACTGAACCTGAAGGATACTTAAAAATGTATAATGTATTGACATACAAGTGGAAAAAAGGTAGGTCTGTAAAAAGATTTTAGCTGGGGTTTTAGCTTATTCTCCCTCGTGTCATTCTAAACTGTTCTGAATTTATTCTGTGGGGTCTATCTAGATAGCTGACTGACAGTAACATTATTTACAACATTTCTGTATGCCAATGAACAAAGCATATGTAAACATATGGGTTTACAGCGGCATAATGTTGAGTATATGATGACAGCTTTATTTTTTTATTTTTGGGTTAATCGTCTATTAACAGGTATTGCCTTGATCCACGGTTTGTTTTTTTAAACAAACAGGCAACCACAGCGACAAAAAATAAATAATGACAATTAAAAAATTCACAATAGGCCTACATTGTGCTCGTTAATATAGTAATAAAGGTTTAGATCTTACCTAGTGTGGATTCGCATGCTGTTGTCATTTTTGAAGAGGCGCCTGCAGACTGAAGTATCAGAAGTGATGTTGAAATCCTTAAATCTTACATTACTAATTTGAATACTAATTTGAGTTTCTACATCCAGGGGAGAAGTGTGAAAAACCTTTGAGGAGCCTCACAAAACGGGTCACAGCAATAGCTGTGTAAACCACCCTCACAGATGTTTATGGAACTCTTCATTAAATAATTATATTGCTGTGGTATACTTAATTTGTCGTATTAAAGCAAAATGTATAAATATTATTTAATATTCATCGTTTATGGATAAAAGTTTGCAGCTGGTAATGCACTCTTTTATTCGCCCTGACATTTCACAGGAAATACGTAGTCTATTGCCCGTTTCTGCAGACCAACTGCCCCCTAGTGGTCGGGAGCATTTCCGTTGTGTTGTGGCTTAATGTATTTGTGTTGTGAGAATTTCGTTGTGTTGTGGCTTAATTTCGTTGTGTTGTGAAAATTTCGATGTGTTGTGGGTTAATGTCTTTGTGTTGTGGCTTAATGTATTTGTGTTGTGGCTTAATGTCGTTGTGTTGTGAGCTTATGTTTGCTTTTTTAATGTCGTTGTGTTGTGCATTACTGGGCCACCGTAGTGCAGAAATTATGCTTTATTAATCGAAATTGTGGACCTGTAAATCATACTTTGTGTGAAAAGGAATAAAAGTTGTTGGGGTTTTAATGCTTATAGTGTTAATTTCAACAGGAAATTGCAGCTCTCCAACACGTGTTTTTATTTTTCAGTTTAGCAGAAATGTATTTAGAGGCACATATTTCCAATGAGTGTTATTTTGTCCACAAGGGGTCAGCATTGATCTCTTCATTTATTGTTACAGCGTGACATGATACAAACATTTAAAGAAGAGCTCGGTGAGATGAGCACAGAGTTTTTTAGAGCAGAGTTGAGTAAATGTTCTGTTATTTTACCTCATAGAACAACTATGTTTAGATGGGCTTTGATTTTTCTGTGTTTTATAGCACATTGTGAGGGTAAGCACATATTTTCTGTTTCTGCATACTTTAGCAGAAAAATAATTACTTACATTCAGGTTACTAAACGTTTACACTCATTTTTAGTAATAATTCAAGTTAATGATTAAATGTTCCTGTCTATTTTCCAAGTGTCTTCGGGACAGGACAAGGTTGAACAGTCTTATAAAGAAATGACTGCGAGTGAAGGAGATCAAGTTACTGTATGGTGTAATTATACCACCACAGATACAAACCCATATCTCTTCTGGTACCAACAGCTACCAAACAGATCACCAGTATACATTCTGAATAAATTTACTTTTGGTGAGGGAAATACTGAGCCTGATTTTAAGAAGAAATTTTCTGCAACACTGGATTCAACAACAAGAACAGTTCCACTGATGATCCTGGATGTGCGTGTGTCTGACTCTGCTGTGTACTACTGTGCTCTGAAGCCCACAGTGACAGAAATCACAAAAACACTGTACAAAAACTTGACATGTGAAAAAGCATAACTATACCTGCTACAAATTAGACTAAACAGACTTGGACGGAGAACATAACAATCAAGAGAATCACATTCACAAATTGCCAATTGAGGCACTGAATGTATTCTATAAGACTTTAGTACTCAAAGACTCAAGATTTAAGATTAGATATAATAATTCTGTACAAGCCCATGATTAAACTGATTATATGCACTGTGAAAAGTACATTACACAATGTAATTTCTACCAACATTTATGATAATATATATATATATATATATATATATATATATATATATATATATATATATATATTATAAAATTAAATGTAAAAAAAAAAGCATGGAGGAAAGAAACAGAATGGACAATTGTTGGGGATGAGGACACTACTATACGAAAAAAACTTCATTGTAATTTTGTAATACTTTTTGCTAACCATAAGATGGCAATATTCACCACATATTCATATTACATTAAGCCTCATTACAGGACCATTAGCTCCTCCTTTTCTAGTTTAAAAAACAGATCTCTCATTCACGTGTTTCTCTCCTTCTTTTCTTCTTACAACAAAAATGATACTGTGATACTGACTGAAGGATAGGATACGTGTAATAATATTTGCCATTGTTTCTGGTGAGATTATTTTTGGCTTTGTTTTTTGTTAGTGTTGTTTTATTTATTTTTTCTAAATTGTAAATTGCCAGACAGCATAATCTACAGAGAGGAAGAAGTTCCTGAATAACTGTATGTCTCAGATCCTGAGTTCCTGGAGAAACTCATAGCATCACAATCATCACAACCCAGAGAACAGAAGAGCATCAACAGAGCAGATCTAACTTAGTAAACATGGACAGACACTTGATACTGATTTTAATCATGACTTTAGGTAAAATACTCTTGTGCTAAGGGAAATAGATATGATAGGATTTAACCAAAATTAGTTTAAAAATGTTTGTTTATATCTTTGCAGGTGCAAAGGCAGCAGACCAGATTGGGCCAAATCAGGGTGAAAAAGTCATCAGTACTGAAGGAGAGTCTGTGAGATTAAGCTGCTCATATGATACAAGTAGCAGAGATGTTACACTTTACTGGTACAGACAGTATCTTAATAAAGAACCTCATTATTTAATGTGGAAAGGTGCTCGGTCAAGGGGTGGTACTGGAACCCCAGCTGATCGTCGCTTTCAGTTGACTACATCAGAAACATCCACTGAACTCACTATTACTGCTGTAACTCTGTCAGATTCAGCTCTCTATTATTGTGCTCTAAGAGTTGGAGCCCAGTGATACAAAGTCTATGTGAAGCCGTACAAAAACTCAATTTCATTTTTTCTCTTTGAAGCTTAACCACATCAAAACCACAATGTTACAAATAGAAACTAATAAATTATTTGGAAACACCTGCAAACAACTGTGATAAGAAATTTTATTCAAAAAAGAAATGTTTAATAATAGGTGCCAATAAAAAAGGGGAAAAAAAGCAAAAAAAGAAGTCAAATGAACAACAGAAGATACACAAGATACACAAGCACTTCATGACACACATGAACTTACAAATTACATATAATGCAGGTCAACTCAGCTAATAGTATTATCATGATATTTTCAATTGTTTTTATTTTAAAGATTATTATTTGTTTTCTAATTAACCGGATAATTCGACAAAAAAGAAAATTTGATGTTAATTTAATGACCCTCAGGCCATCCAAGATGTAAGTTCATTAAAGGCAAGTCAGCGGCTGGCCATTTTTGAGAATGAGAAAAACAAAATGACGATATTACGAATGACGATATTAGATCTTACTAATTGAAACAATTGGCCTGTGTAAGAATCCTTAGCTTTAGCCTCGGTGATTTGCAAACAGATCCTTCTTTTGAACCTGTTCTTTTTGGAGAATAAGTTGAACCAGTTCATCAAATTGGACTCATTCAGTGAACCAGTTCCTCTAAAAGTACACTGAACCAAAGACCAATGAGCCGGTGAAACAAGCACTTGAACAAAGGGGCGAAATTATGAGTTTATTCACTTTATATGCATTAGACATTTAAAACATCAACATTTCATATCATTCAGTGTTTTAACTATATAATTGTGCATATGTTACATCAATGTTATTCAAATCTTGCCCTGAAGGGCCAATGCGGTGCAGAGTTTGGCTCCAACCCTGATCAAAGTTTCCTGCCTGTGATTTTCTAATGATCCCAAAAACATTGATTAGCATGCTTAGGTGTGTTTGACTAGGGTTAGAGCTAAACTCTGCAGGAAAGTGGATCTCATGGTCCAGATTTGAGGATTAGCCCTCCAGGGCAAGATTTGAATAACCCTGTGTTACATCATTGCATGATCACGAAAAGAAACAAGTGAATTGAACCAGTTAATTAAAATAAAGGTAAATGTGTAAATCATATTCAGTTTTTTGCACAGACTGATCATTTTGCTTTAGAAAACCTCAATATATCGTCAGGAGTCACAGGTATTGTGTTTATATGCTTTTTTCAGCTCTCCTGATCATTTATTTTACACCAGCTGTCATGCAGATGTTATGCAGTAGAAGGTGGAATGCACCTTAGGAATAGAAGATGCTCAAATTAATTTAATTTGATTATAGTCATTTGCAAGGCTTCATGGGATTTTAGGTCTTTCCTTCACAAAGAACACAGTCTTGTATCTTTTTTTTTTTTCAAAAAGTGTGCTTGCCTCTGGATCAGTATCCATCATCCGAGGTCAATTATAGGAATCACCATCCTATACCATCACAACAATAAAAAAAACAAACGAACAAACTAATTTATGAGCCAATGCAGTATAGGAACGCTGATTTTTATAATTCAAATTTAAATATGGAAATGTATTACATTTTAAAACATAAAAAAAAGATTTAAGACATAAGAACTCAGAAATATTTAAGATAACTATTTTAGGTCACTAATCAAACTTTTGAGACTGGCCTTGTTAACTATTATCAGTATACATCTTTTCTGTTTATTTCAGCACTAGATTTATGCTCTAGATCAGTAATATTCTGTCATGTCAACAACTTGTATCATAGTGTAACAATATACAAATGTTCAGTCATGGGAAGAAGGAGGCGGAACCTGCGAACATTCAAATAAAACTTTAATTATAAAATAAACACAAAACAGCATGACAGCCCCTCGCGGACGACTGCTACGCACAAACAAAACCAACACACAATATAAAACCCAGGCCTGGTCCTCTCTCGTCCGTCACTGGCGTAACTCCTCCTTTTTATCCTTCCGGAGCTCCTCCGTGGGACTCGAAACCAGTGAGTGGAGCAGGTGTCGCTCATTTCCAATCACTCCACCGGCCTCGACCCGTTCCCACGGCTCTCGGCCCCGTCCCACTCATCACACATAGCACTATTAATATTATTGGCTCATTAATAATTCAGGTTTATAGATTTTGTTAGTCAAAACCGTCTGCTAAAGTAATAAATATATGTATGATTTTTTTGCTGTTGCAAATGTTGTAGAATGCAAACTCACAAAAAAATGTGAGAAGCGGCAGATGCTCTTTTCACACAGAAAGCAGGAAGTTTCAGTGTGTTTGAGTGTGAAACTGCAGAGACTCACAGTAACACAGATCTACAGCTCAGGGCACAGAGAACATTAACACATACCTGATCTGACCTAGTCAACATGGAAAAACACCTGCTTCACCTGCTTCTCATTTTAATTCTGTCTTCAGGTACAATTTGACTCTTTTATTATCATTTTATTACAGTGGTTTTAATGAGATAATTTGAGATAATTTTGTGTAACTTAGCTGACAAATTATTATTGTTTGTTTGATTTAGGTGTGATGACTGCAGACCAGATTAGGCCAAATAAAGATGCAGTTGTCATGAAGGAAGATGAGGTTGTGTCCCTCAGCTGCTCATATGACACAAGCAGCAGTTATGTTAGACTTTATTGGTACAGACAGTATCCTAATGGGGAGCTTCGCTACTTAATATACAAGGCTGCACGGTCAAGTAGTGGAAGTGGGAGACCCGCTGATGCTCGCTTTGAGTCGACTACATCACAAACATCCACTGAACTCACTATTACTGGTGTAACTCTGTCAGATTCAGCTCACTATTATTGTGCTCTAAGAGTCGGAGCCCAGTGATACAAAGTCTATGTGAAGCCGTACAAAAACTCTAATTATTTTTTTCCCTTTAATGTCAAGCCACATCAAGCCCAGAATCTAGAATTCGCAGAATATAACTACATTTGTGGAAACACCTGTGTGCGCTTACTGAAAGGGTAATAAAAAGAATATCTCCTCAGCAAAGTCTCTTGTATGAAGTGTACTGAGTCTCTTAAAGAAAGTTTTCCACTCAAAGCCAAATTATTCATATAGTGCAAACTAACATGTCCAAATAAAAGTCATTTTACTTCTTATTTATTCAGATTCTTTAATTGATTCAATTCAACAGATTTTCACATTAGTTGCACTGTGTTTGTAATTTGGTACAATTGAATTTTTTTCAGCTCAACAAAATCTATTCAAAGTCACCACAAGGAGGCATCATTCCTCAAATTCTTATATAAAGCTGAGGCTTGTGAAGAATATCGAACTACAAAGAGAAACAGAAGTAAGAAGAAAAGACTTTTCTGAAAATTCTGTTAAAATATTCATCATTTTTTTACCTTTATGTTAAAATGGCAAAATTGTTGATTATTACACTTTTCTTCACAGCACATGATTTTGGTAAGAAAGTTATTTGATCATTTACACGTTACTACTATATCTGTGTGAGATACTCAATGTAAGCACTTGAATAATGGCTACATCTATTTTCCAGTTTGCTGGGGACAAGACAAAGTTGAACAACCTTTAAGAGAAATGACTGCAAATGAAGCAACCCAAATTACTCTACAGTGCAATTACTCTACCAGCAGTTATAATGCATATCTTTACTGGTACAAACAACTACAAAATGGATCACCAACATTCATTCTGAGTGAATTTACAGCTGGTAAAGGAAATACTTAGGATGAATTTAAAGATAGATTTTCTGCAACATTGGATTCAACATCAAGAACAGTTCCATTGATGATCAAGAATCTGCGTGTGTCTGACTCTGCTGTGTACTACTGTGCTCTGAGGCCCACAGTGACTGAAACACACTCATAACTCACACAAAAACACTGAGATCTACCACAAAACACTCCTGTAATCATAATATATTCACAAACACCACAAAAAATCTATAACCATGATCTTAAAGGGACAGTTCACCAAAACACTGCCATTATTTAGTCACCCTCATGTTGTCCTACCTACATGACTTTATTTCTTCTGCAGGATGAGTAGATAATGACAAAATATACATTTATTAAGTAATATCAAGTAATTAATAGACAATACAATAAGCAAAGTATTAACAGCCTTCATGTTGCATTGAATAAATTACATAGGGTTTGTTTAGAGTTATGTATGACAAAACGAATATGCTAACATTATACATTATTTTATTTCATCTGTATTAGTATTATGCACTTGCACATAGTAAAAAAAAATAGAGAATACTAAAATGTCATATTCTTTCAAAGTTAAAACAAATTACTCAATACCTTAAGTGTCAAAATGTGTCCAAAAAAACTGTCAAAAAAATCTGTATATAGACAGACTCCTCCTCCAGCTGTTTGTGAATGTATTCAGTGTAACTTTAGCAAAGAGAGACTGAAGCAGCAAAGGGAATAGAACTGCTCTTCTAGATGTGTTCATTCAGTTTAGTTTAGTTTAGTTAAACACAGCACATTTACAAAATTAAGATGATGACACACTGGAAAACATATGTAGTGTTGTTTATCTCATATTTCTTGGGTAAGTATATATTCTTTCTTAAACAAAATTCCTTCCATATTGATTTGAGAATTAATTAATGATTGAATGAATTAAATTGGTAAATGGTTTTCTAAATTCCAGGATGTAGATCTGAGGATGCCGTCGAGCAGAATATGAGAGTTCAAACAGCAGTTGAAGGTGCAGCTGTAATAATCAATTGTACATATACAAGCATTGATCCATCGCCAGCTCTCTTCTGGTACCAGCAAAAAGTCAATGGATTCCCAAAGTACATGCTGTCTACTTATGGAGATAATGACGACAAGTTCAAGAAGAGATTTAATGCACATCTAAATACATTAACAAAATCAGCTCCTCTGACAATCAAGAATCTGCATGTGTCTGACTCTGCTGTGTACTACTGTGCTCTGAGGCCCACAGTGACAGAAACACACTCAGCACTCACACAAAAACATTGTGTCAGCATGCAAAAGTTTAGACATAATACAAAGTTTCGTTTTATTTTTGTCTTTTTATGGTCACATTTGTATTTTTCTAAATATTATTAATGTGATTCAAATGTACTTCTATTTGTCTTGACAAACCATAAATCTGTGTGTATACAGATGCAGAGTGTCTTTACAGAAAAAAATGTATATGTATATATATATATATATATACACACACACACACACACACACACATATATATATATATATATAAAACAAAGTTTGTGAACAAGACTGAGACAAATACATTTTGCATTTATAAACATTTTACATTTAAATTTATTTAAATTCAATTCAAAATTTTAATTAATAATGTATTTCATTACTACTTACTAACTTAAAGCATTGCAACCTCCAAAACAAAGCACCTCCTCTAGAAGCATACAAGGTACTGCTCTGGTTTTTGCAGAAATCTGATAATCTGATGTGTTTTGAGAAATTGCTTTGATATCTGACTGATTTTGATTGTATTTCACATTTGTAAGTTACTTTGGATAAACATACATAAATTAAGAAATACATAAATTCACCACATGGAGGCAGTATACCTCAAGGTGTCTTTAAAGAGACTTGCCTGTGGACCTGAAGACTTGAAGAGCAACACAGAGGAATCCAGGACCTACAATCACATCAGACAGAGAGAGAGAGACACAACAGAAGAATACACTTTAAAATATTAATCTCTTTATCTCAGCAATGGAAAAATGGGTGATTATTACACTTTTCTTCACAGTACAGGACTTTGGTAAGAAAGTTCTTAATTTGCACTTTATTATTTCTTTATATGTGCGTTACTTCATATATGTAAATTATTAATGATTAAATCTATTTTACAGTATGCAGGGGGCAAGACAAAGTAGAACAGCCTTCAGGAGGAATGACTGCAAATGAAGCAGATCAAGTGACTTTAATGTGTAATTACACTACAAAAAATACTAATGCAGATGCTTATCTCTTCTGGTACAAACAGCTGCCAAACAAATCCCCAATATTTATTCTGAATAAATATCAATTTAGTGAAGGAATAACTGAGCCTGATTTTAAGAAGAGGTTTTCTGCAACATTGGATTCAACATCAAGAACAGTTCCTCTGATGATCAAGAATCTGCGCGTGTCTGACTCTGCTGTGTACTACTGTGCTCTGCAGCTCACAATGACTGAAACGCACTCAACACTCACACAAAAACATGCAAAATAAATAAAACCTGTCCAACTTTACTAACGTAACACTATAAAACAAGTGAAAACATTCTAAAAAGCATCATTTATAAGTTATCAAGTGAGAATCATATCAGTAATATAGAATAAATTGCTCTTAAATCACTCGGGGAACCAAAGAATCGAGTCATTAAAAGTTCAAGATGAACCTGGAATTGTGAAGTTGTGAAGTTCCACTCAAGCAGAACTGATCTATAGCATTTCCATTTTGTTTTCATTATTTTTATCACTTCAACTTTTTTAACAGAGTGTAGTATGACACAGAATGTATATACATTTTTCTTTTTCCAAGGTTCTTGTGCTTGTGTTCAAAACTGTCACCTCCAACCAATCACCTGCAAGTGAAGCCATAAAAGTATTAAAAAAAAAAAATTCTGAAGACACACCTCTTCTGTGAGGACTGAACTACAGTAATACATTATAATTGGAGCCCAGAGAACATCAATACACTGATTTGACCTACTGTAAACATGGTAAAATGCCTGTTTCTGATTTTAATTCTGACCCCAGGTACAGTGTGACTCCCTTTATTCATTGTAGTCATTTACAGTAGAAAAACCGTGTAAGAAATAATTGTGTGCAGTTTGAATCAGTAATTATCTTATTTCTTTGTTTTAGGTGTGATGACTGCAGACCAGATAAGGCCAAATCAAGAAACTAGTGTCCTTAAGGAAGATGAGGTTGTGTCCCTCAGCTGCTCATATGATACAAGTAGCAGATATGTTACACTTTATTGGTACAGACAGTATCCTAATGGAGAACCTCAGTATTTAATGTGGAAAGAGGCTCGGGATTGGAGTAGCACTGGGAATCCAGCTGATCGTCGCTTTCAGTCGACTACATCAGAAACATCCACTGAACTCACTATTACTGGTGTAACTCTGTCAGATTCAGCTCTCTATTATTGTGCTCTAACAGTTGGAGCCCAGTGATACAAAGTCTATGTGAAGCTGTACAAAAACTAAATTAAATTGTTCACTTTGATCTCAAGCCACATCAAACCCACAATCTATAATTCACACAATATAATTAAACTTGTGGAAACACCTGTGTGTAGTTAGTGATGTAGTTATAAATATAATGGGAAAAGAAAGAAAGAGCGAAAGAGATCAAAATAAAAAGTTGTGGATTGCTAATATGCTAAATATATGCAAAACCAATCGTAATAGTTTGGACATTTATACATTTTTTAAGATTAAAAATTAAGTTTATTCTTATAATATACATAAATATAATAATGTCAAGTGATAATGTCTAGAATTACATCAATTCATCAAATGGAAATAAGGGGTCAGTGCTTGAACCAATGTATGGGACTGATAAAACAAACATTGGACAGACTTTAAAATGCACCCAGAATCCTTCAGTAGGAGGAGACAGTGACTACGTTTACATGCTGTTAAAATTCGGGTTATGGTCGGGTTGAGGTCACTATTCGGGTTTCTGAAACATTCGGGATAACCCGTTTACATGCGTGAGCAGAGAGAGTTACCAATCCCGATGTAAACGGCGATGCACGGTTAGCGTCTGGACGTACGGACAACAAGACGCAATATGCGTCATTTCCGATTCTTCTTCCTGTATCCAAAGACAACAACAACAACAGCAGCAGCAGGCGGATAATGAATAGTTTGGGGCAGATAGCGATAGTCTTTGTTTGCGCTTTGGCGCTGGTACTGATCCACCAGCAGCACTTGACACAACTTTGCCTCTATACTGCACGCGGGGTTTTTTATGCGTCGTCTCTACTCAAAAGACCAAGATTCCTTGCGAATAGAACATGCGCAGAACACACATTTTGATGGGGATATGCCGAAACGCGTTTACAAGACCAAAAATTCGAGTTAGAAAAGGGGTACCCCAGGTATAATATCCCGGTTTTTAAAAACCGGGATATGAGAATATCCGGGTTTTTGCCGGTGTTTACATGGCCGTGCGCGACCGGGTTATTGCTAATATCCCGGTTTTGAACGGGTTATTGGCTGCATGTAAACGCAGTCAGTGTTACAATAGCTTTATCAAAGAGAGGCTGAAACAAGAGTCTGCTGTATGTTTAATTGAGATCATTTTATCTAAAGTATTATTCAAAAATCATTATGATGGCAAACTGGCAAATAATTGTAGTCTTTTTATCACATATTACTGGGGTAAGTCACGTTCTGTAAGTAAAAACTGCTTTAATACTAATATAAGCAAAATCTGATCCTCTTTTCTTTCTTTTGCATTACATTACAGGATGTGATTCTCTGGACAGTGTTTAACAAAATACAACCGTTCAAACTACTGATGAAGGAGCAGCTGTAACAATCTACTGTCAATATGAAACCACTGATATATTGCCAAATTACCAGCAAAAAGTAAAAGGATTTCCAGAATACATTCTGGTCAAATTTGATAATTATGCCATCCATTTCAAGGAAATATTTAGTGGCGATCTCAACACAATTTCAATATCTGTTGACAACCCAGGATGTGTGTGTGTCTGACTCTGCTGTGTACTACTGTGCTCTGCAGGCCACAGTCACTGAAACACACTTAACACTCAGACATGAGTGACACTCAGACATTTTGAGCATCTGAGTATTGTTCGACCTCTGATATGATGCGACTACTTCCACTGTTATGAAGCTTAATCTAAAAATCGAGATAAATCTAAATACTTATTACACTTAATAGGATGTTATTTTTGCCTAAAAACATGGCTTAATCATTTGACACAAATGTTAGAAAACGTCTCAGGTTACGAATGTAACCATGGTTCCCTGAGAGGGAACGAGAAACTGCGTCCTCTGAGGGGACACTATGGGGAACACCTCGTCGTGACCCGTGTCTGAAGCAAACTTTGAAAAACGGCAACGTGTTGGCCGGCGACAGCCTCCGACGTCACTACCAGCGCGACTATAAATACGCGCCCGTAGGACCCATCACTTATCTTTTTCGTGAAGCTTGCGTCCGAAGCATGGCAGGGAGCTAGAGCTCGCTTTTTAGTGGAAACGCACAGTATGTGGGAGCTAAATCTCCAGGGAGGCCTGGTGAGGCCTACTACCTGGCAACCACAGTATGTGGGAGCTCGCTTTCAGAGAGACCTGGTGAAGCCTACTATCTGAAAACCACAATATGCTATTTAGTGGAAACGCACAGTATGTGGGAGCTAAATCTCCAGGGAGGCCTGGTCAGGCCTACTAACTGGCAACCACAGTATGTGGGACCGCGCCTTCAGAGAGACCTGGTGAAGCCTACTATCTGAAAACCACAATATGCTATTTAGTGGAAACGCACAGTATGTGGGAGCTAAATCTCCAGGGAGGCCTGGTGAAGCCTACTACCTGGCAACCACAGTATGTGGGAGCTCGCTTTCAGAGTGACCTGGTGAAGCCTACTATCTGAAAACCACAGTATGCTATTTAGTGGAAACGCACAGTATGTGGGAGCTAAATCTCCAGGGAGGCCTGGTGAGGCCTACTACCTGACAACCACAGAATGTGGGAGCTCACCATCAGAGAGGCCTGATGAAGCCTACTACCTGATAACCACAATATGTGGGAGTCCACCCAGCCCCCCATGTTGAGGGAAGCGATGCTTGAGGTGTATAACAAATACACACTGGTTGAATGAAGCCCATGGAACCCAGGGCTAATCATCTTAAGAAAGGGAACGAAGCGGAGCGCGTAACCCCTACCGTACAGGATTTCAGAAAGTGCGCAAAATCTTGCATGCACTCTTACCACTTACGTGGATTTCAGAAAGTGCGCAGAGTCTTGCGTGCACACTTACCACTTACGTGGACTTCAGACAGTGCGCAAAGTGTTCACGTGCACACTGAACACTATGTGGTTTTGAGAAAGTACACAGGCTTAGCGTGTGTACAAAAAGGTTCCTAAGCATCGCAGAGGCGCTGGATCGCACAGGAGAGGCGAGCTCCAACCCTCAAGCGAGGGGAGCATCACCTGAGGCAGTACATACAGAAGAATTCCGTAACTACCACCTCCCCGGATGCGTCAAGCGGCCAGGCGGCCCCTCAGGGTGACCTGGCCAGACATCCATGAAATTCCCCACAGTGCTGTGCCAGTTCTGACGATCAGCCAGGCTCTTCGGGGGGGAGTGTGGGATGGACAACAGCAGAGTGCTTGCCTCCCACACGCGGGTCCGACTCCGCGGTGGGTGTCGGAACCCACGCGGTGCGGCCGCCTGCCGAAAGCCTGTGATCTTGGCCACCTAATACCTAGAGCACTGTAAAGGAAACTCACAGAGTTTGTTAGTAGACATATAACCACCAGCAACATAACACCCATAAGCAGGTAAAGCAAGGGTTACATACTCACCCACCCTCCTGTACTGGAGTCCCGCTTGCGGGGTGCCCCCTTCTGGTCCGGACCGTCAATAAGGCGGTTACAATGAACATAGAACCAACCAAAGAATCATAGGTCCAGGACAGGAAACTGTTATGTGAGAAACTTTCCACCTAACCTTGATCAGGTGGAGGGCTGGTGGCTACAGGGGAATTAGGCAAGGGAGGATAAAAACAGAAGTTAAAACAGAGGTTAAAAACATCCGGAGCTACTAGGTATCGCTCTGATCCGGGCGAGGACGCTGCCTCGTCTGAATCACATCCCTCAGACCCTGCTTACCTCTCCGTGACCCACGATTCCACTTGCCCCTGCCCTTAGGCGGGGGAGGAGCGCGAGCCGCGACACTAGCCTTCTGCGCCCGTCTCCGATCCTCAGATCGAGATGGGCCAGGACCCCTTTGTTGTTCGGGGTCGGACCTGGACCTTCGCCTGTATCCAGGTCCTTCAGCAGGCCAGCCTGGTAAGCCTGAAGCACTGCCATCGTGTGCAACGAAGCCACAGCCTGACCTGTTGCCGCGTATGATTTGCCATTTAAGCGGTATGCATCCTGGAGGGGCTTAGATGGCAAAGAGGGAGATTTAAAAGGGAGATTTAAGAGAGGATGTTTCCCCCACAGAGAGATAGCTAGCCAGCATCTCTCTACAGGGGGCATCCCCTCATAGCCGTTTTCATGCAAACCGATGGATGTGAGAGGAAAACGGCCTCTTCCATTCCTTTTCGACTTCTGCATGTAATTCAGGCAAGAATAGAAGGCTCACCTGGGCTGGAGGGCTATGGTCAGAGAAATAACGCTCATCGAGGTGACCTCGCAACGTTACTTTTCTGGCACGCTTCCATAGCAAGACTAATTTTGCCGTGACGTGATCCATAACCTCTAACAGCTCCCCATCTTCTTCCCGAAGTTCACTCTCGTTTGCCGCCGGAGAGTGTGAAAGAAAAAAAGTCCCTCTCTACACTCCTCAGCGAGATCCACCTGTGATCCCCACGAGCTCATCCTCCTCCGTGCCTCGGCAACGGTGGGTCCTGAGCCGCGGGATCCAGATGGCTGTCCCTCTTTCCTCAAAAAGAGAGACAAAGGAGAGAGGAGCTTTTTCACAGAAAAACGCTAGCAGTGCACGCAGATTGCCCCCTCGAGGACATCGCGCGCGTGCTCTCCGCCCAAACAAGAGACGCAAAGATTGTGTGTGTCGTCAGGTGTCAAATAACACTGACACGGATGCACACACTGTTTAAACGCCTGCTAGTGGATGCCATGACAACAATAATAGATCGCTCTTACCGTTTTGGTCGTTTCTCAGATGCACGCTTCAAACAAAACCGTCAATGAAGACGAAGAAGATAAGTGACGGGTATACGGGCGCGTATTTATAGTCGCGCTGTAGTGACGTCAGAGGCTGTCGCCGGCCAACATGTTGGCGTTTTTCAAAGTATGCTTCAGACACGGGTCACGACGAGGTGTTCCCCATAGTGTCCCCTCAGAGGACGCAGTTCGAAGTTCCCTTGACAGGGAACTGCTTTGCCAAGTGCTACTCATATAATATATTCTTACCTTTATAAACGCCTCTAAAGACAACATGTATGTAAATGTAAAATGGTCAAATCAAATTCTGTACTTTTAAAACATTATCTTTAATTCATATCAGGAACTTTCAAGTTAACTATGACTTCGACCTTCAAAAAACATAACGACAATAACAACACCTGTGTTTTCAGATACTATATCTGATTTATGAACATTTTTGGGATTTTGTGATGCAATTATGTTGGATGTTGCCTCAAATAGGACAGAGATGGTAAAAATATTTTTAGTCTGAAAGTGGTGATATCTAATTATACAATACATGACATCACCTCAAATATATTGTTGTAAGCTTTGGTTATAAAGAAAACGTTCCATCATGTTCATGTTTGTGTTGGAAAAAAAAAAAGTCTGGTCTGTCTGATAAATGTAATTTTACTTCTCATTTATTCAGTGACACTGTTTGTAAATTATTTTACAACATGCTGTATTTTGTGGACTGTTATTAATATGCAAAACATATGCATAACCAATACTTTAGATGTGGACATACATCACAAACAATATAACAAAATATTTTAAGATCATCCCTCAAATTCTTATAGAAGGCTAAAACCTGAGAAAAATATAAAACTAAGGGATGTTTGACTGAATATCATATTATCCTGTCATCTCATCTATCCCGACTTGATTCAGATACATAAAGTTGTATTTATGTAATATTATTTTACACAGTAATGTCATATTATGCATAGTATGTCAAAAGCCATTGCACTTCAAGGTTTATACAAGTAAATAATCACAAATGATTCCAAATGTTACAAATGAATGAAAAGCGGTTTAATATAAATTCACCACCGGGGGGGAAGCAGCTCTTAATTTCTTGTACAAGAGAGTTCACTGGCTGAAAAGATCAAGAGAAGCTACAGGACAGTGAGATCTGCTATAAGTAGAGATCTGACAAGTAGAGTCTGACTTTCACTCTCTTCATCTCAGAGCAACAATGACAAAATGGCTGATTATTACTCTTTTCTTCACAGCTGATGATTTTGGTAAGAGAGTTTCATCTTTAACACTTGAGTTACTCAGTATCTTAATATCTTCAGTCACGTAATGCCTGATTGTTAATTCAAATCCAATCCTTTCCAGTGTGTTGGGGACAATAACAACATATCAAAGTACAATAACAATGTCAAGTGCTCCGAATTCCAGAATTGGTTTTGTTCATCAAATTTAAATAAGGGGTCAGTTCCTGAACCAACATATGTTAAAAGACTTTTTTCAAAATACACCCAGAATCCTTCAGGAGGAGGAGACAGTCAGATTCAGATTCTGTGCAGTCAGACTCCTCCTGCAGGTCTTTGCATTTGTGTTACAGCAGCTTTATCAAAGAGAGGCTGAAACAAGAGTCTGCTGTAGATTTTAACGAGTTCATTTTATCTAAATTATTATTTTAACAATTGTGATGACAAACTGGCAAAGAATT
The DNA here is from genome assembly GCF_963082965.1 of Carassius carassius. NCBI lineage: Eukaryota > Metazoa > Chordata > Actinopteri > Cypriniformes > Cyprinidae > Carassius > Carassius carassius. The sequence goes on from NC_081766.1 coordinate 10,775,825, forward strand.
GTAGTCATCTTTATCACATTTTACTGGGGTAAGTCAAAATCTACAATATTCTTTTAAAATGAATATGAGATCTTCATCAGTGATGTTGTGCATTACATTGCAGGATGTGGTTCTCTGGAAAGCGTTGAACAAAATACAACCGTTCAAACTGCTGTTGAAGGAGCAGCTGTAACACTCTACTGTCAATATGAAACCACTGATATGTCTGCAAATCTCTTGTGGTACAAGCAAAAAACAAATGGAGTTCCAGAATACATGCTGAGCAAATTTGACATGCAGTTCAAGGAAAGATTTAGTGGCGATCTCAACACAATTTCAAAATCATTTCTACTGACAATTAAGGATCCATGTATATCTGACTCTGCTGTGTACTACTGTGCTCTGCAGCCCACTGTGACTGAAACACACTCAACACTCATACTAAAACCCTGTTGATATTGCCTCTTTGTCTGTATACTCCGTGACCCACTTTTGGGTCGCGACCCACTAGTTTAGAAACACATGACACTACCTCCAAGGTACTAATCCAAAGAAAACATCTGCTTTTGAAATATCATCATCACAAGATAAGCTTAACCTTTCTTTCATAGACAAAGATGACTAAGAATGTTTATGCATTTTTGGCTTTTCCATGGTAAACATCAAAACTTTCAAATTTGTAACTGTAATGTTAATATCACAATGTATATTGCATAATAATGTTGTTATGCAATGCTTTATCAAAGACTTTGTTTAATCAGCCAAATAAGACAAAAACTGCCAACGCATGACAGCAGGTCACCCTGAGCTGAATTTGAAGAGAGATTTGATGCCCAGTTAAACTCAAATTCGGATTTTAGGCTAATTATCCTTTAATTAATAAGTTTAAATTTGCTTTAGAAGTCTGAAAAAAAATGAATAAGGATGTCCGCATGACTTTAACTGATATGTATCATTATATTTATATTATGAAATAAAAAGGGATAAAGGTCACTGACCATGCAAACACTACTCACAGACAACAGAGCTTCACTGCACTCATTTATCTGTGCATCCATTTTTATCATATATCAAATGAAGTTTACATGCACATATATAAACCCAAAAGAAAGACAGTTTAATCTGATGTTTGAAAGGTATCAACATAGAAAGATGTCTATTTTCATAACGGTTTCAGGTGAATATAAATAGCACTTTACCATTAACATTTAACATTACATGGATGTTTCAACATGAATAACTTGTTGATGGTTTAATGATGATAATAAATTGTAATGCAGGTGCATTAGCAGACACTGGTCCAGCAAGGGTACCAATATGATCAGAAGAGAAGGAGATTCTGTGACAATGAGCTGTTCATATGACACAAGCATCAGTTATGTTTTTCTTTACTGGTATCCAAACAGAGCCAGAATATTAACGGTATAAAGGTGCCCGATCATGGAGCAGTTATGGTAATCTGTGACCGTCGGTTTCAGTCAACTACATCTGAATCATCCACTGAACTCACTATTAAGAGTTACTAGGTCAGCTCTCTATTATTGAGCTTCAATTGAGGCCTGTTGATATAAAATGCCCGAGAAGCTTCACAAAAACTCACACACTCTTATTTCTTTGAACAACAGCAATCAAATGTGTATCAAACAACAGAAATATCATTTGTAAATCACAGAAATAAATAAATGAGAGGATATGGTAACACCTGTTGAACAATAAACAGTGGTTCATAATTTATAAATTTTCCATCTTCCAATGAACAAACTAAATAAAATATTATTAAATTGTAATTGTAAATTGAGATAAATTAAATAACTTATCATTAATTAGCAAGAGCAGAGAATTAAAATATACCCTTTGTTATTTCTTCCCTCAAGAATAACATCAAAATAATGAAAGTGTTATACATTAATGAATTATATGATTATAATTTCAAAACGAGTTTGTATCATACAGCGGAACAGATGAGTCACTTTCGGTCAACTACATCCAAAAGCTCCACTGAAATCACTATAAAGGGTGTAAATCTGTCTCTATTACTGTACTTTTAGAGTTGGACCCCAGTGATACAAAATGCCTGATAAGCTTAGCACAATATAATCGGGGGAGGAAGCTGGACAGACTCGGCAGACCCAAACGTACTGTGAGGGTCTGCTGGGAACGTTTGGCCGAGTCTCCTGTCAAAGAGATCTTCAACTCCCACCTCCGGCAGAGCTTCGACCGGATCCCGAGGGAGGCTGGAGATATTGAGTCCGAGTGGACCATGTTCTCCACCTCCATTGTCGAAGCGGCCGCTCGGAGCTGTGGCCGTAAGGTTTCCGGTGCCTGTCGAGGTGGCAATCCCCGAACCCGGTGGTGGACACCGGAAGTAAGGGATGCCGTCAAGCTGAAGAAGGAGTCCTATCGGGCCTGGTTGGCTTGTGGGACTCCTGAGGCAGCTGACAGGTACCGGCAGGCCAAGCGGACTACAGCCCGGGTGGTTGTGGAGGCAAAACCTCTGGCCTGGGAGGAGTTCGGTGATGCCATGGAGAAGGACTATCGGTCAGCCTCGAAGAGATTCTGGCAAACTGTCCGGCGCCTCAATAGATATTAAGAGAATGAAGCAGTGCCCTACCAACGCTGTTTACAGTAGAGGTGGGGAGCTGTTGACCTCAACTGGGGATGTCGTTGGACGGTGGAAGGAATACTTCGAGGATCTCCTCAATCCCGCTGTCACGTCTTCCATTGAGGAAGCAGAGGCTGAGGGCTCAGATGTGGACTCGTCCATCACCCAAGCTGAAGTCACCGAGGTAGTCAAGAAACTCCTCGGTGGCAAGGCACCGGGGTTGGATGAGATCCGCCCTGAGTACCTCAAGTCTCTGGATGTTGTGGGGCTGTCTTGGCTGACACGCCTCTGCAGCATCACGTGGCAGTCGGGGACGGTGCCTCTGGGATGGCAGACCGGGGTGGTGGTCCCTCTTTTTAAGAAGGGGGACCGGAGGGTGTGTTCCAACTACAGGGGGATCACACTTCTCAGCCTCCCTGGGAAAGTCTATGCCAGGGTACTGGAGAGGAGAATCCGGCCGATAGTAGAACCTCGGATTCAGGAGGAACAGTGTGGTTTTCGTCCAGGCCGTGGAACACTGGACCAGCTCTATACCCTCTACAGGGTGCTGGAGGGTTCATGGGAGTTTGCCCAACCAGTCCACATGTGCTTTGTGGATTTGGAGAAGGCATTCGACTGTGTCCCTCGCGGCGGCCTGTGGAGGGTCCGGGTCCCTATACGACCGGAGCAGGAGCTTGGTTCGTATTGCCAGCAGTTAGTCAGACTTGTTCCCGGTGCGTGTTGGACTCCGGCAGGGCTGCCCTTTGTCGCCGGTTCTGTTCATGATTTTTATGGACAGAATTTCTAGGCGCAGCCAGGGGCTGGAGGGGGTCAGGTTTGGTGACAACAAGATTTCGTCTCTGCTCTTTGCGGATGATGTTGTCGTGTTGGCCTCATCAAGCCAGGACCTTCAGCATGCACTGGGACAGTTTGCAGCCGAGTGTGAAGCGGCTGGGATGAGAATCAGCACCTCCAAATCCGAGGCCATGGTCCTCAGTCGGAAAAGGGTGGCTTGCCCACTTCAGGTTGGTGGAGAGTTCCTGCCTCAAGTGGAGGAGTTTAAGTATCTTGGGGTCTTGTTCACGAGTGAGGGAAGGATGGAACGGGAGATTGACAGACGGATCGGTGCAGCTTCTGCAGTAATGCGGTCGATGTACCGGTCTGTCGTGGTGAAGAAAGAGCTGAGCCGCAAGGCGAAGCTCTCGATTTACCGGTCAATCTACGTTCCTACTCTCACCTATGGTCATGAGCTTTGGGTCATGACCGAAAGGACAAGATCCCGGATAAGCGGAAGAAGATGGATGGATGGAAGCTTCACAAAAATTCACACACAGAATTCTTGCTTTAAAAGTCAGTAATCAAATGTTTATTATATCACATATACCACTGAGATTGCAAACGACAGAATGTGGTAACCGCTACTGAACAAGTTAGGAGCACATGAAAAAAGAGTAGAGAAGGGTATTTTTGATAATGAACAAGAACAAATTGCTGTTTTACAGCAAAATAAATTTGAAATTTCATACAGCAGTTTTACATTTAAATAAAAAATATCTTAATCTATAGACTTGTGATGGTTTAATGATTGTGTAGAACAACTCTTTGCCTTGTGCAGAGTCAGAAAACACTGCATAAAAAGAGTCACCTTTTGATTGACAATTGATGTGATTACATTTAAAGTAGTTCACATCAGTTACATCGTTATAAACTAATCCTCTGTATAATTAAAATGTGAAATCTTTTTTTTTTTTTAACGTACTATTCTTTTTGTTCTTTGTAAGTCTAAGAGATGAAACAAGACAGTCCAATTCCACAAGAGAAACGGGGGAAAGACAAAGGAGACTTAAGCCATTTCTGTTTATGAATTAAGAATTTTGGATTCAATATAAGAAAATTAACAACATATTCAACAGATATTAGCTTTGGATTTTCATAATAAAAGATAACATCTTTGGGGACAAAAGTATGGGACACATTTGTAAGGTTAGAAATGTAGGTGCTTAAGTCAACCCATAATTTGTTGGTAACACCGCAATCAAAAAACAGCTGTTTCCTCCACAAAACCACAAAACCAGCAAAACTCATCGACATTAGAATATTTTGAGATAGACAGAATAACGGGGTAAATTTTATGAAGGATTTTTTAATGGATCTCCTTAACCTTATTAGAAATGCAAAATTTACTTGGCAGGAGCCAGGTCTTTCTCCTTATTTGTTATAAATGAACCCCTAAAATTTGAAATAAAAAGGGATAAAGGATTGGTTGTGATGTCATGAACCACACCCACAATAGTCATAACAGCAGAGCACCTCCCCACTGCAGTCATTTATAAGTGCATCCATTTCAGTCATTTATTTCATTTATCAAAATCTGCATATGGATGAATCTTAGAAATGATAAATACAAACACCTCCTAAAGCTGTGATCAAAACCAATTAAAAACATATTTAAACTCAGGTATTAACATGGAGATATGTCTGCTACTGATTCTAATAATAATTTCAGGTGAATATATTTTATGCTTTAAAAATCAAATGTTGTTTTTGACAAGAATGATGTTTTGGATTATGGAAAGGGATGATAGTTTAATGTGCAATTGCTATGTCTTAAATTTTATTGCAGGTGTTTTTGCTGACAGCATTGGACCAAACAAAGATACTAACATGATCAGGAGAGAAGGAGAGTCTGTGACACTGAGCTGCTCATATGACACAAGCAGCAATAATATTTATCTTTACTGGTACAGACAGTATCCCAACACAGAACCTCAGTATTTACTGTGGAAAGGTGCTCGATCATATGGAGGAGAGCATAAAATAGATCAGCGATTTCTGCCAGCTACATCCCAAACATCCACTGAACTCACTATTAAGAGTGTAATTCTGTCAGATTCAACTCTCTATTATTGTGCTCTAAGAGTAGAGGCCCAGTGATACAAAATCCTTGAGACGCTTTACAAAAACTCACACACTGTTATTGCTTTGAACTTTAGCAAACACAAGCGTATCAAACCACAGAGATGTCAGTATTCAAATGTTTTTCACATCACATGTATGTCATTTGTAAATAACTGAGACTCTAAAAAGAATGTGGTAACACCTGTTGAACAGTTCTGAAAGTATGGGAGAGCGGAGAGGATAGGATATGACATCAAACTAGAAAAACTTATGAACACACTTGCTGTATGTAATTTAGTTTATGTCATTTGGATAAAGTTACTCCTTAGCATGGTTCCATACAGTGACAATCAAAGCTAAATTATATTCTCAACTGTATGTTAAACTCATAAAAATAGTGCCAATTTACCTCAAGTTCTCTAAATAATTTAAAACTGGTATTATTGCAAGACCACCTTTTTTATTTCCCTTGTTTTGACTACAGTTGTTGTTTAGGAATTATGCACATTCTTGTTTCTTAGACTTAGAATTTAAGTCCAAATATAATGATAAAGGAATAATGATAAAGACCACTCTAAGTTCCACTTTTAGGGAGAATTTATAATGGTTTGAGTCTATGTCCTGAATTTTTTGGGGGAGTGTGCACATGCAGAACATTTCAGGTTTGAGACCGCTTAAATTATTTATGAAAAAAAAGACATTTTCACAGTTTTTTCTAAAAATCTTGAGATTTTACTGAAACTGGAGAGATTCTACAGAGCTGACACAGTTGATCAGCCACTTAAACAAGTTACTGAATTTGAGGGAGAATCAGTAACATTGGACTGTAAATATACTAGAGCCTCACCATCACAAGAGCTTTTATGGTACATACAGAGAAGAGACACTTGTAACAACACTTCTAAATTTGTGTTACTAAGGAATTTATATTGAGGAGGAATTAATGGAACAGAGTTCCAGGAGACATTGAAACCATCAAAATCAGTTCCACTGATGATCCAGAGACTGTGTGTGTCTGACTGTGCTTTGGGGCCCACAGTGTTAACAGGATGTCTCTCTCTCAAACTAAATCAATAGAAACCTATACAGGGGAGAGAGAAGAGTGAAACCTAGTGAAAAATATACATGAACTTCAGGGGTAAAATCACCATCACATACAGGTTAAAAACCAACTTTAATTTAAGAAAATACATTTTGATGTCTTGTTCATAGTTTGATTTGTGATGTAAATGACAGAACTGACAGAAATGGTATCATCTGAATCGTTTAATTTGAAATATATACTGTTATACTTACACAAGCTTTCCACATACTTAAACACATTTTCAGTTAAGATTTCTTAGTCTATGTTTTATATATTGTGTAAAATTCATGCCCAAAAATGTAACGTAAGCAGTCTATTAGATCTGCCAATGGCTGGTGACTAAAGGAAATTTAACGGCCAGAAATATTTTTTTACCAGTCATGGGAAAAAATAAATAAATAAAACTGCTGTGACATCAAAATTTTAGATAATAGCAAAAAAAAAAAAAAAAAAAACACATTTCCAGTGTCGATAGCTGCTTTAACTACTAGCTTAAACAATATAAAAATATTAGGCTACTTTTTTAAAGACTAGTAAATAGTCAGTTGTAAAATAAGAGCAAATTAAGTTACAAGCAATAGCACAAAATAGCCTGCTATTCAAGATTTAATTGGAAACAGTGCATTTCAGGCAGGTCTAACAGTGATTTTCAGGTAGCCTACAGAAATGTAAGAAATCATGCTAATCCAATAACACAATAGTTTTTATATCTTTTTTAAAATTCAAAAGTAGTGAATGATTGTTTTTTACGTTGTCCTATTTTCTTTGATCAACATTAAAAACACAAACAACAGTAGGATTATTGGAATCTGCACCGCAACAGCTTGAAGTTGAACACTGGATCCAACAAATCTGCTTGGACTATTTCAGAAATAGAACGGGGAATCCGTTTACTTATGGGGATTTGTCTTTGTATTGCATTTTGCTCTTTGTAAGTGTTAATTTTAGTCCCTGTTTGTAAATGTTACATTTTGGTCAGCCGCCAACTCCTGAGAAGGTTCTCCACCGTTCCATGTTTTTGCCATTTGTGAATAATGGCTCTCACTGTGGTTCGCTGGAGTCCCAAAGCTTTAGAAATAGCTTTATAACCTTTTCCAGACTTACAGTATAGATCCCAATTACTTTCTCATTTGTTTCTGAATTTCTTTCAAACTTGGAATGATTTCTAGCTTTTGAGGGTCTTTTGGTCTACTTTATTTTGTCAGACAGGTCCAATTTAAGATATTTCTTAATTATGAACAGGTGTGGCAGTAATCAGGCCTGGGTGTGGCTGAACTCAGGTGTAATAAACCAGTTTTAACGGGGGAAAACACTTCTTCACACAGGGCCATGGAGTTTTGGATTTTGTTTTGCCTTAATAATAAAAACAATTTCAAGTGCTCCATATTCCAGAATTGGTTTTGTTCATCAGATTGAAATACGGGGTCAGTGTCTGAAACAACATGTGAAGATACTAATAAAACAAACATCAGAACATTGGAAAGTTGTTAAAATAAGCTACACCCAGAATCCTTCAGGAGGAGGAGACAGTCAGATTCAGATTCTGTGCAGTCAGACTCCTCCTGCAGGTCTTTGCATTTGTGACAGTGTTACAGCAACTTTATCAAAAAGAGGCTGAAACAAGAGTCTGCTGTAGATTTTAACACAGAGTTAGTTTTATCTAAAGTGTTTTATTTTAACAATTATTGTGATGGCAAACTGGCAAAGAATTGTAGTCATCTTTATCACATATTACTGGAGTAAGTCAAATTCTATAATATTCTTTAAGAGATCTTCATCAGTGATGTTTTACATTACATTACAGGATTAGGTTCTCTGGAAAGCGTTGAACAAAATACAACCGTTCAAACTACTGTTGAAGGAGCAGCTGTAACAATCTACTGTCAATATGAAACCACTGATATATCGCCGGATCTCTTGTGGTACCAGCAAAAAACAAATGGAGTTCCATAATTCATGCTGAGCAAATTTGGTTCAAGGAATCAGTTCAATGAAAGATTTATTGGCGATCTCAACACAATTTCAAAAACATTTCCACTGACAATCCAGGATGTACATCTATCTGACTCTGCTGTGTACTACTGCGCTCTGAGGAACACAGTGACTACAACACACTCAACACTCATACAAAAACCCTATTTGTGCAACTGAGTAGTGTTGTTCAACCTCTGATGTGACAAATACTTCCACAATTATGAAGCTTATTAAATCATTAATAATAATACAAAAATATATATTGCCTAAAACACACACACACACACACACACACAGAGAGAGAGAGAGAGAGAGAGAGAGAGAGAGATTAACCACACATTTGGCCACACAATTGCAACTTAATATGTTCTTACCTTTGTAAAACACTGTAAAAACAACAAATGTAAAATGGCACAATCGAACTGTGTACTTTTTAAGACTTTAATTCATATACAGCGGTGACTGCATTAAACCCTCAAACAAAGCGAAACATAACAAAACATACAAAAAAACAAAACATCATTGCACCACAGACATAAAAACTGTCTTTCTGCGAAGTTTTGAGACATTCAGTTACACTGAGTTATAAAACTCTAAATTTAATGATTAAGAATGTTAACATGAATTAAACTGATATTGATACTGATACTGATATATATAAATATCCTAATTTACATTATGAGATAAAAGTGGGATAGAGGAATGGTTGTGATGTCACTGGCCACACCTACAATATTCACAGAGCTCCTCCCCACTGCAGTCATTTATCTGTGCATCCATTTTTATCATTTATCTCATCTAGTTTATAAGCATATATATAAACCTCCAAAAAGCACACATAACCAACCTTAAAACTATAATCAAAATCAGTCTCTACTGAGGTTTTAACATGGATATATTTCTACTGGTGATTGTAATAACAGTTTCAGGTAGATATAATTTCTTTTAAAATTATATGGTAATTTATTACAATGATCATTTACCAATGATGTCTCAAATTATATTATAGGTGCATTTGCTGACACCATTAATCGAGTTAACAAGTATATGATCAGAAGAGAAGGAGAGTCTGTAACACTAAGCTGATAGTATGATGCAAGCAGCAGTTTTGTTTATCTTTACTGGTACAGACAATATCTAAACCAAGATGACCATCGGTTTCAGTCAACTGCATCTGAATCATCCACTGATCTCACTATTACTGGTGTAACGCTGTCAGATTCAGCTCTCTATTATTGTGCTAAGAGTAACAGTTAGCCCAGTGATACAAAATGCATGAGAAGCTTTAATACATTCATAAACATACATGTTTGCAAAGTGTAAGTAAATGTGAGAAATGACATTTGAACCTTTTGCAATACAAAAAAGAAACCAGGAGAGGGTGATATTCGCTTTACATTGTTAACTATGTTCATCTGAAAGTGCACCCAGCTCCACCTCTTTCACCTCTTTCATCACTAACACCAAGACTTTGGGTAACAGACTCACGCTTTCAGGACTGAATCATTCTGCTTGGATATACTATTCTCTCAAACAATGAAACTATGGTTGGAAATGTTGGTTTTTGCATTGGTTATTGCTGGTATGTAAAGTTAATTTCTTTATGTTTATTTCTTTATTTAATAATTATTTGTTTTATTATAATTCGTTTTATTGTAATTTTAATATAATTTGTTCATATTTGTTTATAGTACCATTTGTAACATCGTATATTTGCAGAATGTAGACCAGAGGATACAGTTGATCAGCCAGATAAACATGTAACTGAAGCTGAAGGAGGATCAGTCACGTTACAATGCAAATATACTGCAACTACAACAACACCAGAACTCTTCTGGTACATCCAGAGAGCAAATGATATTCCTAAATACCTGCTGAGGAAAAACAAATACGGAGGTGATCAGGGCACTGAGTTCCAGGAGAGATTTCACTCAAAGCTTTCATCAGATTCAGTTCCTCTGACAATCAAGAATCTGCGTGTGTCTGACTCTGCTGTGTACTACTGTGCTCTGCAGCCCACAGTGACTGAAACACACTCAACACTCACACAAAAACTTTAATCAATGCTGATCCCCATTCTGTGAAACAATCAGCCTTCTTCATTCTTTTTCAAACATGTATATATACAAAAGCTTTTTTTTATTAATATATAAATATGTAAAATTCAACAAAATAGAATAAATGTTCAATGACAGTCAAAAACAAAACAAAGCTTGCTGTGTGTTGGCAGAAAAGGGGGCAGGTCTTGATATGACAATCTACACCCATATTATTAATATAAAGCACATAAGTTCTTCAGTGCATTCATTAACCTATGATTTATGTACTCTATTAAAAATAATTATGGTAGACTATAATTTATCATTTTTCGTCCACTTTTAAAAACAGTTCCGATCTGAAAAATCAAAATGGAGATATTTATTGATCCTCATAATCATATCAGGTAAAGCACGCTTTTAACAGTTCTCACACACACACAATTTTTGCTTTAAAATGTGTAGAATACCACATGTACCACTGAGACTTTAAACACCTCCTGAACAATTAAGGAACGTGAAAAAGAGTAGAGAAAATTCAATATAATAATGATCAAGAACAAGTAACTGTACTTAATGTTTATATATTTGTTTGTTTCTTGCATTACCTTAACAGCAAAATTTTATAATTTCAAGTTTAAAGACAAAAAACAAACAAACAAACAAACAAACAACATTATCTTTATTCTTGTGTGAAATACAGAGAATCATTAAATAGAAGTTATGCCAAAAGAATAAATATGAATGGTAAAGGAAAACACAATTATGGTTTAGCCTCATGTAGATTATTCTAAGATCCACAATGCATGATCGTAAAAAACGTTACTGAGGTTGATAAGTATTGTCGTTATTTTGTTCAAATCATTTAACTTGATATGCATTGTTCCATTATATTTAAATTATGAAAAGAAGAGATAGGATTGGTTATGATGTCAGTGACCACACCCACACTATTCATAAACAGCAGAGCACCTCCTCACTGCAGTTGTACATTTATGCATACATTTCAGCCATTTATTTCATTTATCAAACGTTTATAAGTTTAGATGTATGATCCTCAAAAACGACAAGTTGTGATCAAAACCAATTTAAACTTTTAAACTGAGGCTTCATCATGGAGGTATGTCTGCTAGTGATTCTCATAATTCCAGGTGAATATAATTATCGCTTCAATCATCAAATGTTGTTTTTGACAAAAATGGAATTCTGATCCATGGAAAGGTCTGATGGTTTAATGTGCAACTGCAATTACATTACAGGTGTGTTTGCTGACAGCATTAAACCAAATGACAAAGATACTGATATGATCAAGAGAGAAGGAGAGCCTGTGACTCTGAGCTGCACATATGATACAAGCAGCAAATATGTTTATCTTTACTGGTACCGACAGTCTCCTAATAGAGAACCTCAGTATTTACTTTATAAAGGTGCTCGGTCATATAGCAGATATGAGGATATACCAGACCGGTTACAGTCGGCTACATCCCAAACATCCACTGAAATCACTATTAAGAGTGTAACTCTGTCAGATTCAGCTCTCTATTACTGTGCTCTAAGAGTAGAGGCCCAGTGATACAAAATGCCTGAAAAGCTTTACAAAAACTCAAACACACAATTCTTGCTTTAAAAGTGTCAGTAATCAAAGGTTTATAAAACCACTGAAATTGTAAATAACAGAATGTGGTAACACCTGCTGAACAATAGGAGAGCATGAAAAGAAGAGGATATATTATAATGAACTACAACAAATTGTTGTTTTACAGCTAAATCAATTTGACATTCATAGAAAAATGTGAAACTGTTACTTTTTTACAAAAAAAAAAGAACTGTTATCTGACTTCTCATGTGAACTAAAATATTCAATAAGAAAGGAGACTTAAACTAGGATCTGTGTCAAATGCATTTAATATTAATTGCAAGAACAGTGACTGTTTGCATTATATACAGTAGATTATTCTAATATGTACAGTGAGAATATATTGCATAAAAAGAGTTAACTTCTCATAAGATTGGTAAATACAGCTGTTGCTGTTATTTTTCTTTTTTTACATTTAGTTCACATTGGTTAAATTGATAAATCCTCTGTTTAATTATACAATTTGAAAAAAAGGGATAGAGGATTGGTTGTGATGTCACTAACCACGCCCACAATAAGAGCACCTCCCCACTGCAGTCATTTATCTATGCATCCATTTCAATCATTTATTTCATTTATTGCTCCTTTAGCTGCAATCTAAACCAATTAAAACATTTAAACTGAGGTATTAACATGGAGATATGTCTGTTACTGATTCAATTAACAATTTCAGGTGAATATATTTTACGGTTTAAAAATCTAATGGTGTTTTTTTGGTTTATGGAAAGGGCTGATGGTTTAATGTTCAATTGCTATGTTTTATTGCAGGTGTGTTTGCTGACAGCATCAGACCAGATAAGGATACAAATATGATCAGGAGAGAAAGAGAGTCTGTGACACTGAGATGCACATATGCTACAAACAGCATTTATGTTATGCTTTACTGGTACAGACAGTATCCCAAAACACAACCTCAGTATTTACTGTGGAAAGGTGCCCGATCATATGGAGGAGAGCATAAAACAGATCAGCGATTTCGGCCAGCTACATCCCAAACATCCACTGAACTCACTATTAAGAGTGTAATTCTGTCAGATTCAGCTCTCTATTATTGTGCTCTAAGAGTAGGAGCCCAGTGATTTAAAATACCTGAGAAGCTTTACAAAAACTCAAACACTGTTATTGCTTTGAACTGCAGCAAACAAATGCACATCAAACCACAGAAAAACCACAGTATTCAAATGTTTATAACACCACATGTATATCTTTTGTAATCACTGAGACTGTAAATTACAGAATGAGGTAACACCTGAAGTACATGAGGGGAGAGGACAGAGAAGAACTTATAAACACACTTGTTGTAATTCAGTTTATGTCATATGTTAAAGTTATTCATCTGCATGGCTCCAGAAAGTGATATATACATTCATTTTTACTTTAGATGTTTTTTGCAACGTTTATGGTCTTTTTGTGCAGGATAAGTATGGAAGTCTGTATTCTTATGGAAGTCTGAGAAATTTTCTCGTAATAATGACTTATTTTCTTGTAATAATAAGAACCTTTCTCGAAATAATGACTTAATCCACACACACACACACACACACACACACACACACACACACACACACACACACACACACACACACACACACACACACACAAACACCTACTCGACACATGCGCAATACTAGAGTGACGGCACGCTAGTGACATCTGTTGATCAAAGCCATGCAGGAACAGCGCAAACATTGCTTCTGTAATTCAGTAATTTTTTGCATGTGGATTAAGTCATTATTTCGAGAATGTTTCTCATTATTTTGAGAAACTAATTCATTATTATGAGAAACAAAGTAATTATTATGAGAAATTAAGTCGTTATTATGAGAAAATAAGTCATTATTATGAGAAAATGTCAATATTACGAGAAAGTTTCTCAATATAACGAGATACTAAGTCATAATTATGAGAAAGTTTCTTATCAAATGCAAACTGTAACAGGCAGCACTCATACTGGAAAATGAATTGTTCTTTGCTTAAATTAAGTGATCTTAAACAGGAAATGGAAAGACTCATTAATTTATTATTGTGTAAAAGCAAAAAAAATGAAGGATTGTTTAAAAGTAACAGGGAATTAATTATTAATATTTGAAATCTGGAAAAATGAGTAGTACAATAGCTAAATCACAGCCTCTCATGGAAGAAGAGTGCGCCTAACAGAATGACAAAATAAGCTTGATGATACAGAACGTGATCACAGGGAGCCTTTATTGAATCGAGACAGAAATGGTTAGAGCAGTGGTTTTCAACCTGTGGTCCGCGGCCCACGTGGTATTGCAGGTGGGCCGCCAATTATTTTCTGTTAATTTCCAGTCCATTCTAGGGCTGTGCGATTAAAAGAAATCGTCATAAAATCACGATTTGAGCGTGCGCGATTTCTAAATCGCTTTATAGCACGATTTTCCACGGCCCTGACCTCCCGTAGTATGCTATCCGATCCAATCAGAATGCAGTGCGCCTAGCGCGAGAACAGAACAGACTGGGCATATGCCTATTTCCAGGTTCACACACTGTCTGTGATGCGCCTTTTTTCCGAGCCCATGTAAACGGATCAGAGCGTTCACACTGCACGCGGTAAAAGGCTAGAAATAAAAACGTGCGAAAATAATTAATATCTAACACACGAGCAAAGAGAAAATTGTGAGTGCACAGGACGCAGTTTAAGTGAGAAGAGACACGTTTTAAGTGCACACTCTCTCCGCGCAGAGCAGCGTGTATCTGAGCAAGCACGTCTGGTTTTGTGACAGAGCAAAGGAAATCTTCGTGCGAACAGAGAGATTCGCACTCATGCATTATTTTAATGTGCTTTCACGTTATTTTTATGCGCTTTCGCTGCTGACCGCATACACATACTCAATAGCTCAGTCAGTGTGTGATTACAAAACTGAAAAACTGAACAGCTTTTCACAGGCAAGTGCTTTTAGCTTGATAGTTAATTTACAAGCACAATTTTTATTCACACCAGTATTATATATCTGGATTTATTGTAATATTCTGTTTAAATACAAGAGTATATTTATGAAAACCTAGTTTGATAAATGTATTCTTTTGGTTGGACAGTTGTTGAATTCTCAGGGGTATTTAATGACTTGTAATGAATTTCTTTCATTTTTTTTTAATTTCCCTGTAAACTCCAAAAGAATATGCCTCTGTAATTGGAGCTCTTCTTTATGCAGCGCTACAGTATTTCATACTCTAAACATGCTTTTTTACCTCATCCTGCTGACACTTTCTGTGGCAGAATTTGTTTTTCATCTAGCAAAAATAAATAAATAATAATAATAAGGTTATACATTATTATACGCTATCTGCCTGCGCAGATAGCGATCTAGGGACCAGTTCTGCGCAGTAGCTATGCGCAGTAGCAAGCAGGAAGTAAAGCCTTAAAGCAGCGAAATCAACGGCCCCGCCCCTGTGCCCCGCCCTCACTCTCCCTCGCAGAAATTTAGAGATTAAATTTAAAGCTCCAATCTCCTCAGTCCTCCGAAGATCATGAAAAAAGCCTGTTGACGCTTCAGTGCCTCCTCGGCTCAGAGAGCTGTCAATCACAGCTGTCAATCACGACGTCACACCACCGTTTTTAGAGCATTAAATAACTATCTAAAAAACAACTTATTTTAAAAACGAACACTTGAATTTACATTAGCGTGATACAAACTACAGTAAATGACAAAAAAACAGCTTTGGAAAAAAGATATTTGAAGGGTAATTTAATTGTTTAGTTGGTCTCGCGTCCCATTGAATAACATGGGGAGGCGGGGTTTATGACCTATACTAGGACCACTCACCAGGGGGCGATCGAGACGTTTTGGCTTCACTTTTCAGGGCTTGTGCGGCACGCTTGATTGGTACATATATAAATTGTGCGCCTTCTTGTTCCCTAGTGTATAAGTTATAATGGTTATGATCTCTCAAAGTTCCACTTTTGGGGTGAATTTATAATGATCTGAAGATTCAAATGTCCTGAATGTTTTTAGGGAGACTTTTATTTATTTAACTATTATATCTGCTGGAGGAAGCAGAACATTTCATAGATGTATGTCCATATATTCTGTTGTAATAATCTTGAATTTGAGGTTCTGCTGAGATTCTGCAAAGCTAGAAGTCTGGGGAAAAGCCTACTCTAGTCATGTGCCTAGCAGAATGAACAGACATAATGAAAGCATAATAAACAAAAATGAACAGTATTTCATTTATTTTATTTTTTGTACATACAAAAGCGAGGTCTAAAACAGTGGTTCTCAAGCATGGGGCAAGTTGTTAGGACAAACTGTAAAAAAAAATTGTAGGCTTTGAATAAAAAACTGTAGTTAAACCAAGTCAAATAAAAATAAAAAAACTGATGGATTTCTTGACAAAAGTTTTGGTAGATCGGTATGTTCATAGGCTGAAGAAAATCAATCCTACATCAGCACTGAACTATTATATAATTAATCTAATTTTCAGTAAAAAAATAATAATATCTGTTAAATTTTAATCCCTCTT